>NC_045030.1:71941784-71957029 GCF_008632895.1 Mastomys coucha | reverse complement strand
TCATCATCATCATCATCATCATCATCATCATCATCATCATCATCATCATCATCATCATTTTAGTGCAGAGGTAGAGTGAGCGGCAGATCCATTCCCAGCTTGCTCCTACAACTCTGAACACTGAAATATAATCAATCTTTGAGAGATTCCAGATGAGCTGCATGGCTCTATCATCAATGGAAGAAGATGGCTAGAGTAACCCAAAGTGTGGAACATTTTGGGGCCCAAACTTTTGCCATCAAAGGGAGTGAGAGTGGTACCACTGTAGCCAGGATTGGGGCTAGACACAAAGCCTCTGATTTGGGCATCTCTAGGTCAAGGCTTGTTTTCTTTTCCATGTTCACACGTAAGCCTTTCTCCCACTGATCAGACAGTTCTTTATCAGCTCCCCCTGGGTCAGAAAAATAGACACTGCACTAGATTTTGAAAGTACTTGTGGGAGAATATATTTCAGAGGACCTTGTAGGGTGAGGGAGAGGAAAATCTTCCACACGTGTGAAAGATATCTGTAGAAAATAGATTCTCCATCAAGAGAAGGATGGAGTTCAAGGAAACAGTTTAAGAAACCATCAGTAGCTCAATGGGTGAAAGTGGTCAGAAGGTGGAAGTAAAGGTCTATGGGAATGATGTGTAGCCCCTCAAAGAGTCTCATGTTATTTGGGGAGCAGGTCTCACATCTTCCAGAAGGGCTTAAGAAACAAACACTAGGAACGAAGATCACCCTTGGCAAATCCCTAGGCATAAAACACAGAATCATATAGGGGCAACTATAGCTGTATCAGTAAGGAAAGTGATTGTGATTTGAAACTTACCCATGAGAACACTGGGGCTTTTGGGGGGATCCAAGAGATTCTGGAAAGCTGTCAGCACAGCTATTTTGTAATCCCTAGAGGGTAGGAGAGGCTAACTGTTGAGAAGATATTCCTCCTGCTTGCTCATTAGTTCTCCTCTTCAAGCTTCAACTAATACACATCTTTGTTTTTTCATAATTCTTGCTGGCAAGTTCCCAGGGCAAATAATTCCCTATCACATCATGAGCACTAAGGTAGTTATTTTCAAATTAATGGTTTGAAGCAAAATACAAGCATTGTTATTGAGCTAGAGGCTGATAGATGGCAAAAGCACAGTATCTAATAACTAAGTGCAGACTTTGCAATGACAGCTATAAGATTTCAAAATAACAATAATTTGCATTACGATAGTACCTTTTGTCTGACTAATGAGCTTAACAAAATTAATTTATTAATTTACTGTGGTCCCATAGGCAGCAAAGAAGTTAAGGTTGCTTGATTAACTTTGTACCTGGAAAAACTAAGGCAGGGAGAAAAAAGATGTCAGGAGGTTACTCTTCTTGAGGCTTTAGGTTCACTGTTCCAGTGATCCTGGGGGGAGAGAAGAGTAAAGTCTTCTAGAGCCTTGCCTAAGTGATAAGAGTTAAGCAGAAGTTTGACATGTACCTCAATATTTTTGTCCCCCCAGGGTATACACCTGGCTATTACTTCTCGTGTGGCCAGGCCTTATGAATAGAATGAATATCATGTGTGCGGCGGGGTTACTGTAAGCATTATGTGATATTACTTGGCATGGGATTTTACAGAAGAAAGTAGGGCTGGCAATCAGTTTAACTCGAGTTCACCAAAGTGGAGATTATGTGGCTGGGTGCATTTGCCATAATTAGGTGAGTTTGTCAAAGGAATATCTAGAAAGCAGATTCCACTTCCCATTGGCACTGAAGGAGCCAGGTGATAGGAGTCCCATAGCTGCAAGGAAATGACTTTGCAATAATCTATGTTAGCTTGGAAGCAGTCAGAGCTACTCAGGAGATCATAGCTCTGTCCAACACACTGACTATAACTTTGAGAAGAATCTGAGTTATTATGCAGCTAACTGATGCTAAGACTCTTGACTCATGAAATCTGTGAGGAAATAAATGTACATAATGCTTTAAGCCACTGAGTCTGTGACACTTCGTTACTCAGCAACAGAGGAGCAATATGAGACATTACACACATGCCTCACAGAATTTTGTGCTTTGTACTCTGAACTGTCCCCAACTAAAGGTTATAATCTAAGAAGGCACTGGCTTATCGTAACTCAAATGGAAGAGCAACTTGTTCTTGACAGTTGGGTTGGTAAAGATTATCATTGTTTAGTGAGATGACAATTCTTGTTGGTAACAGATTTGACAGGGATTTTAAATGATTTTCAAGACTACTTGGAGTAAGCCCCAAGGCTTGGATATGACTTCCTGGTTTGAATATACATGGCCAAGGTACTGGCACTATTAGGAGGTATTGCCTTGTTGGAATAGGTGTGGCCTTGTTGGAAGAAATGTGTTACTGTGGGCCTGGGCTTTGAGACCACCCTCCTAGCTGCCTGGAAATCAGTTTTCTCCTGTTTGTCCTCCGATCAAGATTTAAAATGCTCATCTCTCTCTCTAGCACGATGTCTGCCTGGATGCTGCCATGCTTCCTTCCCTGATGATAATAGACTGAACCTCTGAACCTGTAAGGCAACCCCAATTAAATGTCTTTTATAAGAGTTGTTTTAGTCATGATGTTTCTTTACAACAATGGAAACCTTAACTAAGACAGACTTTGGTAACAGGTGCTGGGACATTGCTGTGATAGGCCTGACCATGCTTTTTGTTTGGAAGAATGTGGATTTGGGGACTTTAGATTTGGAAATCAGTACAATGCTTTAAGTGGGGCTCAATGGGCCATGCTAGTAGGAATATGTAAGACATTGGTGCTAAGTATGATTTGCACTGTGTGGGCTTGGCCATAGAGTTTTACTATTATTATGTGGCCTGTTCTTGTGATATTTTGGTGAAGGATGTGGCTGCATTTTGCCCTTGTTTGAAGAATCTGCTTGATGCTAAAGTGAAGATTCCGATTAACTGACAAAGAAAGTCTCAAAAAAAGCCTAGTTTAGACTTTAACCTGTAGTTCCATCTAATGAAGAGCATTTTGATCAAACATAGCAAGCTTAAAATGAAAAAATACAAAATATATGGTTCAAAGAATAAAGGGCCAACAGGAAGGAGAATGGAGCTGAATCCCATTTTTAAGGAGATAAGCAGAATAAGGGAGTGGTGACCTTGGGGCAAAATCCTACCCATTTAAGTTTATTGTTTATGTTTTTGCAATTGAACAAGAGATTTGGCTATTGTTTTCATTTGGAATTTTAATCTAGAATAAACTGCAATCCAGAAATGCCTCCATTTTGATGCAGGCTTTTGATCCAGATCTTGATCAAATCAAAGAATAGTGGCCATATAAAGCTTTGGCCCAGACATGGTGGTACACACCTTTAATCCCAGGAGACAAAGGCAAGCATATCTCTCAGTTTAATTTCAATCTGAGGCAGAGCAAGTTCTAGGTGAGGAAAAAAAGCGTAAGTGTAGGCATGGTGGCACATTTAATCCCAAACTTCAGGAGACAGAGCCCTGTAGATCTCTGAGTTCAAGGTCAATTTACAGAGCAAGTTCCAGGACAGCCAAGCTTAGGCAGTGAAGAAATTGGAAAGCAGGAAACTGGTGATAATTTAGTAAAACAAGGGGCCATGATCCAGCCCTAGGAAGAAGCAGAATTCAGCAGCTTTGGACATATGGTTCTGACTTTAGAGTCAAATAGAGAAAGGACTACTAGGACAATTGATTCTAGTTAGCTGAAGCTAAGAAATTAAGAAGATTAAGAAGAAATTAAGATTGATTAAGAAGAAACCAGCATTACTCCAGAGAAATCTTCTGAGAAGTATTTTCTGAGAATACACAGAAACTGTGATCCAGAGATAGCCAAGGTTGTACATGGTGCTGCATCTGGATTTGGTAATGTATAAAAATCACCCAGATGGTACTGGGTGATTTTGAAGGCATGAAGGGGTCATGGAGAACAGCAGAGGCTTGGAACTGTGAGAGACCAGGGAAGGCCATTGGTGAAGATACAGACTCAGTTCCAGTTGAAGGCCCAGGACTGAGGGGAGTCATGCAAAGGAGTTGAGGTTTGGCACCATGAAGAGAGCCTGTGAGAGGCTAATGGTGAATCATATACAGCAGAAGACCCCAGCATATTAGAGATGCCAGTACCATCTTGAATAACTACCAAGAAGATCAGCAGCAGTGGAATGGAGTGAAGCAGAGCCTAGAGTGCTACAGAAGGCAGAGCAGAAGTGACCCAAGCCTTTTGGATGAGCTCAGAAGATCATGTGTGAATCACAGACAATGGAACAAGAAGCTGTAAAGTTTAAGTTGCCTTGGAGACCCCAAGATGTTAGAGATGCCAGAGTCATGGGATATCTGCTGAGAGAGCAGCCAGAAGGGAGCAGAACCAGCCCAGGAGAAAGAAGTTTGTTGCAGTCAACAAAGAGGAAAGGAGTTGGAGATCTGAAGAGTGCCTTGATATCAGACATGGAGATATAGAGTTTGGAGTTTTCCCAGCTGGATTTTGGTCTTGCTTTCATCCAGTATTTCCCCACTATGACATTTTAGAATGGTGATGTATATCCTGTAATATTGGATGTGTGTAAGATCTTTTTTATTTTAATTTTATAGGGGATTACAGTTAAATGATTGGCTGAACTTTGGAAGAGACTTTGAACTTTGGAATTTTAACATTGTTGAGATTGTGGAGTAAATATATTTTGCATTATGCTTTGACTAGGTATGGCCCCATAGACTCATGTGTTTGCACAAGCCTTTAGGGGTCAGTGAGTGGAATGTAGTAGTTTGAATATGCATGGCATAGGGAGTGGCACTATTGGGAGGTACGTTCTTATTGGAGTGGTGTGGCCTTTTTGGAGGAAGTGTGTCACTGTGGTCTTGGGCTTTGAGACAGTTCCCCAGATTGCCTAAAATTCTTACCTGTTTGCCCTTGAAACAACATGTAGAACATGTAGCTCCTTCTTCAGTACCATGTTGCCTGGATGCTGTCATGATTCCTGCCTGAATGGTAACAGACTGAATCTCTAAGCCGGCCCCAATTAAATGTTGTCCTTATAAAAGTTGCCTTTGTCATAGTGTCTCTTCACAGCACTTCCCAACACAAAACATCTAATGATATTTTTTAAAAAAAGATTTACTTATTTTATATATGTGAATACACTGTTGCTGTCTTCAGACACACCAGAAGAGGGCATCAGAATCCATTACAGATGGTTGCAAGCCACCATGTGTTTGCTGGGAATTGAACTCAGGACTTCTGGAAGAGCAGTCAGTGCTCTTAACCATTGAGCCATATTTCTAACCCATTCAATGACAAATTTTAAAGATATGTTTTGGTTTGATTTATATGTTTCTCTCTGTCTGTACACACAAGTTTAGGTACACACAGAGACTAGTAAATAGTGTCATCCCTTGGAGATAGAATTATAGGCAGATGTGAGCTGCTCAACTTAGGTGCTAGGAGCTAAATCTTAGTCTTCTGAATAAAGAACAAGTGCTCTTACTCACTGAGACACCTCCCTAATCCTATCTATTGACTTGAGTGACCTCTAATCACTTGAACAAAAAGTAGCAAGAGGAAAGAAATTGAGCCACATACAATGATTCTGTCCATCAAAAAAAAACTACACACTGGCCTGAGTGAAGGTAAGAAGTTCTACCCCAACTAGATATACTTTTGACTAGAAAAGTGATTCTTAATCTTGATTAGGGAATAGAACCATGTAGGGGATTATTCACAATACATATTATGTGGGGTTAAGTATTTTATGGTAGCAGGACATAGTGTTTTACACCTTTAATCCCAGCACTTGAGATGTAGAGGTTGGTGGATCTCTGTGAGTTCAAGGCCAGCCTGGTTTATATAACCATTCCAGTATAGCAGAGCTCCATGATAATGGGACCCCTGTCTTAAAACAAACAAGAGTTTGATGTTAGGAGAATTAAACTAAAATCATATATGCATAGCAGATATTGGTCATAGTTTCATAGATATGTAAAGCTATCAGGCTTTAAATAGCTGAAACTTTGCCTATCTGGGCTAAATATGTAGCAACTAGCTTTCATTATGAGGCCAATGGACTTTAAAGTTGTAAAGAACAGTATAAGGTGTGATGTATACTGTCATTACTGTTGTGTATTCTTATGTGCACTTTCCCTGTTTCTGTAAAACTCTATTTTTTGTATCCATATACCTCCTCTGGCTTTTATACTCTTTACATCTTCTCTTCTGCAATGATTCCTGATTACTGGGAGGAGATATGATATAGATATCCCATTTAGGGCTGAGCATTTTATATTCTAGACAAAAATTGCACTATGGGGATGGGAGATGTATACCAAGTTCCATGTCCAGTTAAGGAGATATTGGCAATTGAGAGCCTCTGCGGGGTGGGGGGAGTCAGTTTGATTCAAGGCTTTGGCTCCTGGTATGTCAACCACACTCCAGTGGAAGGCTACATATTCAAAAGTAAATGAGCAGCACAAATGGACTTAGCATTTAAAAAAAAAAAGACACAAAGTTGGACTGGTTGGAAGTAGGCAGTGTATATGGGAGTAGTTGGGGGAGGGAAGTGAACATAATCAAAATACATTGAATGACATTCTTGAAGAGCTAATAGAAATGAGAATAAAAGAAATAACATAAACGCCAATACGAATTAAGCACTAAGAAATTCACTGGAAGCTTTGCCTCTATGTTTAGTCTTCTTAATGTTAGTGTTCTTTCCTACAAATGATTTAGTCCATTAAGGATGAATGGAAGGACTTTGTAAATGAACCCCTATGACAGATGTTTCCTTCCAGCTCTCTGGGCCATTGGTGTTTCTTGAGAGTTGGGGAGTCTGTGATAACCACTGCTATCTTTTACTCAAGTCCATGCATGCTAATGGAGAATGGCTCCAGAGATACAACCCTCCTTGAACATTTCCCCTCACATCTATGGCATGCTGCAAGGAAAATCTTATTGGTAAAATAAGAATATGATCAGTAGATTGTCACTAAGGTAACTCTAAATATTTCTGGAGAGTTCCACAAAGGGGAAAAGGAATTCTCTTACCTGGAGAAGAATGTAATATGTTGTTGTCCCATGGAATATTTTTACTAGAGGACTTGTGCCCTGGGAAGGTATGGGAAGCAAATAAGTAATAGGGCTTGGATATGATATAATCAGAACAACAATACTTCATCTTGGATTCATGGGAGAAAAAAACAATCGAACTTTAAAAGTTATTACCATCAACAAGACCAAGAAACCTGTGGCTAGATAGGCCATGAGTCTTAGAGGAAAACCTACTGCTCTTGTTGTACTAAATGGAGATTGCATTAAAAATGACCTTTAATGATGTATAGCTAGACCAATAGAGCAGGACATCTTTCAACAGGTACCAGAGAAGATTTTTCTTGCACTAGATGACAACTAACACAGAGATTTATAATTGTTCAACATAGAGAGTAGGAGACTTTGGAGTGCTCAGCACTAAATGGGGTGTTTATATCACATCCTTCCCATCATGTCCCAGGGATCTTTGTTGAAGAACGGGCAGAAATATTTTAAGCATCTGAAGTGATGAGTAACTTCAAGAAAAGAGCTTTTTCCAAACACAACAGGACATATGCAAAGAGGAACTCACAGCAGTTGTGACAGCATGCATAAGACCTGCACAAGCTTAAACTGGACAAAATCCCAACGTGAAGAAAGGGAAGTAGGAATGAAATCTTATCCTAAAGGAGGAGCAGCTGGCACCTGATTGATGTTGGGAGATGCAAAGTCAGTTTACTTAACGGTGTTAATCGACTAAGCTCTAGGGCGGGTACTATGACTAGGAGTACTTGGCCAATACAAACTGAGCATTGTGATTAATGTGTTTAAATAGTGATGAAGGAAGGAAAGGAAGGAGAAAGGGAGGGAGGGGGAAGAGATAGGGATATATATAGAGAGGGGATATTTGAGTAGGAGGTAGAGGATATTCTTTATGGAGTTAAAGTAGGGATGAATATGATCAAAACACATTGTGTGAGCTCAAACAATAAGAAAATATTATTAAGAAGAAAATGTTCTAGAATTGAGAAATGATAATTCATATACAAATTTGAGACTATACTAAAATCAAATAATTGCATATTTTAAAATGGTATAATTTATGATATATGAATGAGACTTTAATAACATTATATTGTGGAAAAAATTACTGATGTCAGACACCTCTGACCCAGACCTCTGGAATGAGAATCACTTGAACAAGGCTTGGATCTGAATTTTAAAAATCCCTTTTAGGGTATTTTGTCTGGGTGAAGAGGCAACACGCTGTTGTATTTTCCTTTCTAAAGAAAAGAAAACTTTGTTTCCCGGTTATAGGACAGCTCCAATATATATGAAACTTCTACAGCATTAGGCTTCCATGTCTTCTAGAAAAAATTTGGCCTTCTGGTCTCCATCTGCACCCAGGAGCTAAGGCTTTGCTACAGCTCTCCCAAACCTAATCCCACCTGGAGAGAGCTGATCTCCCAGGAGTACTGTCACTCCTAAGCTCAGAGGTGAAACCACCACTTTTGATCCAATAACTGGCCAAAGAGAGATGCACCAGGAGTGCACAGGGCACAGGAACCACGGAGCAGCTGGGGACAGGATGCATCCAGTCTCCATCTGTGCCCCTGAGGTAACCCTGTGATACAGCTCTCCACACCAAAATCTTGCCCAGAGACAACTGGTCTCTTAGGAGTGCTGACATGCCTAAGATCACAGCTCTCTGAACCCCATTATCACCTGGAGAGAGCTAATCTCTCAGGAGTGATGACACACCTAAGATCACAGGCTCATAGGCCCACAAGGAGGGACAAGCTCCAGTCAAAGGCAGCAAAACCAACTGACACCAGAGATAACCACATGGCAAGAGGCAAACACAAGAGCCTAAGCAACAGAAACCAAGGCTAGTTGGCATCATTAGAACCCAGTTCTCCCACCACAGGAAGTGCTGAGTATCATATCATACCAGAAAAGCAAGATTCAGATTTAAAATCACATCTCATGATAATGATAAAGGACTTCAAAAAGAACATAAATAATTCTCTTAAAGAAATAAAGGAGAACACAGGTAAACAGGTAGAAGCCCTTAAAGAGGAAGCACAAAAATCCCTTAAAGAATTATAGGAAAACACAACCAAATAGGTGAAGGAATTGAACAAAACCATCCAGGATCTAAAAATGTAAATAGAAATAATAAAGAAACTACAAAGGTAGTCAATCCTGGAGATAGAAAACTTAGGAAAGAGATCAGGAGTTATAGATACAAGCATCACTAACAGAATACAAGTGATAGAAGAGACAATCTTAGGTGCAGAAGATACCATAGAAAACATTGACATAATAGTCAAAGCGAATGCAAAAAGCTCCTATGCTTCACCAACCCCAGTAGAATCTGTGTGACAAGTTCCACAGACTGAGATGAGAACTTCTAAGGAAGGAGGGCTCCTGGAGCCAGTTGTGGAACTCTTGCCTGGAGCAAAATATTGAACTGTAGTTTTTTATTTGTTTTATCTTCTTTTATTCTTTTTCTTACTTATGAGATGTTGCTGATGGACTAGGCTAAGATCTTAAGTGAGAATAATGGGTATGGCACCATCCCTAGAGATGGTGAGTCATGACTTTATCTCTGGGGGAACCAGCAATTCATTTTATAAATCATTTGCAAGATAGTATTGATTTATAAAAACTTTCTCAACAATAAAAATTCATAGGGTTACATATGTGACATCAGAAGTGGGCTTTGGTATATTGTTTAGAAAGCTTTAAATAAAAAGAATTAAAATAGTTAAACTTACATTTTGAAGATTCACAAAAAGAACAGGTACTATATGCTAAGCAATAACTGACCATAAAAATTTATTAACCTGCTCTTGGAATTATGCTGTTAGCCTTGGATGATTTTTGTGCTTTACTGTGGCAAATGACTATGGTGATATCTGTTCTATCTGTGACTGCTTCATTGAACACATTTTCTCAGAGCTGTAATAATTGTTTGTTTATGTATAAAAACCCCTGATAGAGAGCTGCAAAATACACTCAGATTCAAACTGCTTCTGTGTTTGTTTCTGTTTGTCACAGCCAAATCCTTACCCACCTGCCTTGAGAAACCTACATCCCAGGGGCCCACATACCAGGCTGGGGTGGTCCATGGCACTCCTAACCGAAAACATCCAGTAAATCCAGGACCCAATGAGAAGACCAAACCTAAGGATCATAGGTATAGAAGAGAGTGAGGGTTCCCATCTTAAAAGGCCAGTAAATATCTTCAACAAAATTATAGAAGAAAACTTCCCTAACCTAAAGAAAGAGATGCCCATGAATATAGAAGAAGCCTACAGAACTCCAAATAGACTAGACCAGAAAAGAAATTTCTCTTGTCACATAATAGTCAAAATACCAAATGCAGAAAATAAGAAAAGAACATTAAAAGCAGTAAGGGAAAAAGGTCAAGTAACATATAAAGGCAGGCCTATCAGAATTATGGCAGACTTCTCACCAGAGACTATGAAAGCTAGAAGATCCTGGGCACATGTCATACAGACCCTAAGAGAACACGAATGCCAGCCCAGACTACTATACCCAGCAAAACTCTCAATTACCATAGACTGAGAATACAAGATATACCACGACAAAACAAAATTTACACAATATCTTACCACAAATTCAGCCCTACAAAGGATAATAAATGGAAAACTCCAACACAAAGAGGAAACTATGCCCTAGAAAAAGCAAGAAGTAATCTTCTTTCAATAAACCAAAAGAAGATAGCCACACAAACATAAGTCCACCTCTAACAACAAAAATAACAGGAAATGTTCAACATCCTTAGTCATCATGGAAATGCAAACCAAAACAACCCTGAGGTCCCACCTTACACCAGTCAGAATGGCTAAGCTTAAAGACTCAGGCAACAGCACATGCTGGCAAAAATATAGAGAAAGAGGAACACTCCTCCATTGCTGGTGGGATTGGTAGTTCCTCAGAAAATTGGGCATAGTACTACCTGAGGACCCAGCAATACCACTCCTGGGCATATACCCAGAAGATGCTCCAACATGTAATAAAGACACATGCTCTACTATGTTTGTAGCAGCTTTATTTATAATAACCAGAAGCTGGAAACAACCCAGATGTCCTTCCACAGAGGAATGGATACAGAAAATGTGGTACATTTACACAGTGGAGTACTACTCAGCTATTAAAAACAATGAATTCATGAAATTCTTAGGCAAATGGATTGAACTAAAAAATATTATCCTGAGTGAGGTAACTCAATCACAAAAGAACATACATGGTATGCACTTACTAATAAGTATATATTACCCCAAAAGCTTGGAATACCCAAGATAGACTTCACAGACCATATGAAGCTCAAGAAGAAGGAAGACCAAAATGTGGATACTTCAGTCCTTTTTAGAAGGGGGAACAAAATACTCACAGGAGGTAGATGGTAGGAGGGACTTGGGAAGAAGAGAAGAGGGGGAGGTGAAACAAGGGGGCAGGATCAGGTATGGGAGGAGATGAGGATGATATACAGAGGGTCAGGAATTTTGAATGGAGGTGTGAAGCAATGGGGCATGGGGGATGGGGAACTGGTGGTAGCCACCAGCAAGTTCCAGAAGCCAGGAAAACAAGAGGCTCCCAGGACCCAAAGGGGATAAGATTAGCTGAAATGCCCACTAAATGAGAGAGAGAACCTGTAGAGACCATATCCATAGGTTAAGCAAGGACCCCGGTTGGGGTGGGTACCACCCATTCTTCTCCAAATTTTTAATCCAGAATGGCTCCTGTCTAAAGGAAATACAGGGACAAAGTGTGGAGCAGAGACTGAAGGAAAGGCTATCCAGAGACTGCCTCACCTGGGGATCCATCCTATCTGCAGACACAAACCCAGACACTATTGCAGAAGCAAAGAAATGCATGCTGACAGGAGTCTGATCTGATATAGCTGTATCCCTAGAGGCTCTGCCAGAGCCTGACAAATACAGAGGCAGATTGGACTGAGCCAACCATTAGACTGAGCACAGGGCCCCAATTCAGGAGGTAGAGAACGGGCTGAAGGAGCTCAAGGGGTTTGCAACCCCATAGGAAGAACAACAATTCAACTAACCAGACCACCAAGAGCTCCCAGAGACTAAATCACCAACCAAAGGGTACACATGGAGGGACCCATGGCTCTAGCCGCATATGTAGCAGAGGATGGCATTGTCTGGCATCAATTGGAGGAGAGGCCCTTGGTCCTGTGAAGGCTTGATGCCCCAGTGTAGAGGAATGCGAGGCCAGTGAAATGGGAGTGGGTGGGTGAGTGGGGGAGCACCCTCACAGAAGCAGGGGGAGGAAGGATGGGATAGAGGGGTTCTGGATGGGAAACTGGGAAAGAGGATAACATTTGAAATGTAAATATATAAAATATTCAATAAAATAAATAAATAAATTTTTAAAAAATGTTTTTGTATTGTATAATACAGTTTGATCATATTTTCCTTTCATTATTTTTCCAAGATCTGTACCACCTCCCTCCTCACCCAAGTTCATTCTCTCCCTCCCTCTCTCCCTCTCTCTCTCTCTGTCTCCTCTCTCAGTATGTGTGTGTCTTTTTCTTTCCCTCTATTTCCCCATCCCTCTCTTTCCTTCCTCCCCCTCCCCTTCCTCCCCTCCTTCATTACCTCTTCCTCCCTCTCTCCTTCTTATTAGTGAATCCTAAAATCTACAGTAATGACCAGGCTTGACATGCCATGCCAACTGTTGCAGCAGTGGCCGGAACTTTATCAGAGTAACCAGCCACTTTCTGTTAGGCTCAGTCCTATTCCAGGAGATGAAACCTATACCTGGCAATATTATCAGGCTCAGAATCTATATCTAGATAGGTCATAGGCCCTAAGGGATAACCTAGTACTATTATGTTGACATAGTATTAAAATGATTCTTAAGGATTTAGTGTTGTACAAAACAAATGGTCAACATTCAGATAAGAGAATGTAGAATATTATGCCCTATAGAGAAAAAAAATATACTTCATCTCCTTCAAAAGGAGGAGGAAGAGGAGGAGGAAGAGGAGGAAAGGAAAGAAGGAAGAAAAAGAGAAAGGAAGGAAGAAAGAAAGAAAGAAGGAAGGAAGGAAGGAAAGGAAGAAAGAAAGAAAGAAAGAAAAGGAAAAAGAAAGAAGAAAGATTATTAGAGCCAGAGGCAGTAGATGAAATGTCTACAAAGAGACATTATTTTCTGAACACAGCAGACTGGCTGCAAATATGAACTCAGAGAAGCTGGGAGAGCACGCTTACTCAAGACCTGTGTAAGCCCAAACCGAACCAAATCCCAGTATAGAGAAGGGAGTTGGACACACTGGTCATAGTGCTATTGGAAATTGTTAGCTTCTGAGAGATTTTTTTTTCCCTAAGCATGTGGCCTTGGTAAGACAACCAACTCTCCAGTGAAAGACCATGTATCCAAGCCTGTTTAGGAAGCAAAATTTGTATTTGAAGAATTTTAAAAATAGGGTATAAGTTTGATGGCTAGCAAATGGGGTAGATTTGGGAAGAGTTGGGATAGAAGGGCTAATATAACTTAAAGATGTTTTATGAAAGGTTTGAAGAACTAATTTAAAAAATGTAAATAAAGAAAGGGGTGACATAATATTCTTCCAAGCTCCAAATGTGTTTCTTGGAAGAATGTTGAAAGCACTGTCAGCCTTTTATGTGCTTACATTTTGCTATGAACTACCTACCTACTTGTGGCATGTGTACTGCTGTAGCTTCAACCTTGAAGTTGCCCCACCCCACTCTAAAACCTATAGAGGATTAAGACTGTTGGTTTTGATAATGACAGTGTGTCCAACAAAAGGTTTGGGGGAATAAACTCCTCCACGTTGCTGAGAGGAAGTGTAGGATGAGAAATACTAGTCTGAATATCCATGAAAAGGCTTATAGCAGGTCCATTTCATAGAGGAAAGTAGAAGGCAGAGAGCTTAAGTGTTGGGTAGCAATAACCTGCTCTAAAATCCTGCCCCAAAGCCTTAAATCAAGTAGGAGTTAAGCAGTTCAAAGCGTACTATTAAAGCTCCATAAGTCCATGCCTTGACTATCGTCTCAGACTGAGTGGCTGGCCTGCAAGGTGGGGCCTTCACTTTTTTTTTTCCTTCCAAGCTAAAGAGGACTCCTGCCACTGAGCCATGCCTGAGTAGCAGGATCCTCTTGTGCCTTGATCTCAATCTTTACTGAAGAGTGCATTTCCGAAAGGCTGTCCCAGTGCCCGTCCTTTTATCATCAAATGTTATCACTTCCTAAGCACTCAGAGATCCTTTTTACTTTTGCTTTTATAATGAAAATGATAAGTACTCCAGGGTCAAAGCTTGAGTCGTTTGCTACTACACAGGGTACAAAGTTTAGCTTTGCAACTTTTGACAAACATCTTAGCCATGTTGTGTCTCCACATTGTCATCTAACTAAGAGACATATAATACTTTTTACTTCATAGGGCTATGTGGATTTTATGTAAAAATGTGTGTGAAAGTGAAAAAAATGTGTGTGAAAGTACCAGAAGAATGTTGGACTAGGAGTTTGTTTATTAGTGATAATAAGCCCTGTGGAGCAGATCACTTCATTTAACCTCAGCACTTGACTTTTTGAAAATGCCATTCTGCATATTTTTCTAGTTTTCCATGTACATACATATTTTATGCATACATTATAATTTGTGGCATGCATTTTTGAGATGAGAAAGAAACATCATCATTGCTTGAAAAAAATTAGATACTCCATTTAGCTAAATTTACTAATGTAAAAATTTCTTTGTTTTATCACAACAAAAATTCATATTTGTGAATGTTGTAGGTTTCAGATTAGGAAAAGCTATTTCAATTCTTAGTGGCAATTCTCTATCAGTTTTAAACACATTTAGGCACATGAGTGTTCATACCTAGATTATGATTGTTATTTTGCAATGTCAAAATATTTGAACAAATCAAATATGTGCATTTTCCCCTCACAGGAAACTCAGCTAAAAGAATTGTTAATGTCATATTTATTGACAGATATCGTATGCTATATGATCTTAGTATTCTGATTCCTCATTTTACATTGCTAGTTACTATAGCTCATATGTGTGGAATTTCGTGGTACCCAAAACATGCTTTTTATCTTTCTGGAGGATATTGAACATTTTGGTGAAAAACATTCTAAATTAGATGGCATCTGTTTGTGACTGAATATAAAGAGTATACTTAAGCCAGGCAGTGGTGGCACATGCCTTTAATCCCAGTACAGAGTGAGTTCCAGGACAGCC
>NC_045030.1:71915334-71941774 GCF_008632895.1 Mastomys coucha | reverse complement strand
GAAAGAAAGAGAGAAAGAAAAGAAAAGAGTATACTTAAAATAATGTAATCTCTTTGTGATAACTTGAAATTAAACTTGTGACCTAAAATCACTGTTTATGCTGCCTTTTCAGGTTTGCAGCTACATGCCACTGCAATAAATAGACACTACTGCTTGACCTTTTGAGTTTTTAGATTTATTTTTATCATTTCTGCTGTCTCTTTTCTCTGTGATAATATTTTAAGCCCTTATGCTTCAAAAAACTTTTGCTCTTTAATAAGAACCCAGAAGACAAAAAAAATTTAATTTTTTCTCTTAAATGGGAGTTTGCATTATTGTCCTAGGGTTTATCTTATAAAATTAGTTAAATCTGTAAGTTACCTATTTTTATAATGGTTCCTGAGTTTATTATTGAGATAAGTAGGAACACTGGTTCTGTCTTGTGATAAAGAGATAATATAAGGGTACTGAATGGGGTGGATCTGATGCTTGGGTCCTGTTTCCCAATTCCTTCTTGGTTTGTCAGTAAAGAAAGCTGGGGACAATTGCTGGGCAGAAGGTACAGATGGGACTTATGGGTCCCAGGAGGAAAAAGCTGATGCAAGGAAGGAGAGAGGAGTTTTCACCATTTTGGAAGGAGCAGAACACAGCAGCCATGTGAGGTTTCAGGAGGAACTGGGGCCTGTGGCCTCTACAGGTGGGTGGCCAGAGATGTTTGGAAGGGGCTAAGTGGGACTAGCCACTGAAGTTTAGGGGAGGTGGAGAGACAGAGATAAAATTATTAATAAGGGTATGTTTTTCCAGGTGGGAGGCCTTAACGCCCAGCAATTGTGGCAGGAAGGCAAGTTGTAAAGGAACAGACTGTGTGTGTGTTATTTGTCTTCGGATTCAAGGGAAGGCAGATGGGGCCTGGCAGTGTGTCTCGCCTCCTGGAGCTAAAGTGAGTAGAGCAAAAAGGAAGCTGGTAGGTCAGCCAGTCCCAGAGCTAAGGTGGTAGCTTAAAACTGCTCCCAACAAAGTACCTACTGTTGACACTCTATAAGAACAGTAATGTACATGTTGAAAATGAGGTTTTCATAAAAGAATTGATTTTGCATTTTTAAATAATTCAATGCATTAGCAGAATAGTTAGTACCTTTATGAGAAAAGCTAATGTACTGTTTAGCCAGTATCACTTTTCCAGAGCCATCTTGTTGAAAGATAATAAAGCACATGAAAATGATTATATATAGTTACTGTACTAGAAAACAAAAAACCACATGCATGACACCCATTTAATATGCAAAGCTGTTTGCACAGAGAGTTTGTCCATATAAAGCACATGAAACAAGATTTTAAAAGCCAGATAACAGCAATTTCATTAGTTGACTGATGTTAAACAAGTAGTTGAGCCTATACAGAATATCAGAACTCACTGAAATTCTGTTGAGACAAGCATGCTTATAAGAACAATGACAGTTGGTGAGCCTGAAATAAGTGCAAATATGGGCATCCTACACCTATGAAGGATAATTGCTAAAACCAAATGGGCACTTTCTGAATTAACATTGCCTTTTAATGGACACCTGGAAGACCATCAGTATGGAAGAGGTATCTCTTAGGGACAGGGCCTTAGGAATGTTTTCTTACAGACTAGGAAAGGCTATTTCTAATGGTATGTTCCTTTGTTTGCTTGGAAAGAGCCCAGGCTAAATATTGACCCCATGGATCAGAGTAGCAGCTTGAAGCAAACACATGCCTTCCATGAGTACTCACCTGTGTTTGTGTTGTTAGAGCTGAGATGGCCTCTGTTTTTCCTCACGTGTTCCATTACCCATTAAGTTTCTCTTGGAAACTGTTAGATTTGAACAGAGTTCATTTCCTAACAAAGACCAATAGAATCCATTTGATTGAGCCATGATATTATGACAAAAGTTTCCAGAAAACAGAGGTTTTACTCTGAAATGCTCCCTCTATATACCAGTATAGCCATTGTCTCCTATAACTGTGAAATAATGGTTTTCAGGAAGGAAAAGGTAAACACCCCATGAACATTCAGACAGATGTAACACACACACACACACACACACACACGTATGCTATTTGTGTAATTATGGCTTAATACAACAATGGTCTAGAAGCATAGTTGTCAGTGCCCTCATCATACAGAAAATGCATAGGCTGACACATTCTCATTTGTGTCTTGCTTAATTAATAAAAACCAAATCCTTATAGTTGCATATGCAATATTTGTTTTTAAAATATGTATGAAAATGTCACTTCTGTTCCCTTCCCGGAGGAATGAGGAAAATGTTACTGAGTCACACTTGCATTTGTAACATGTTCAAAGGACCTTTCTGGGAACATGAGATAGTATAACTGTGCACACAAGATAGGAATGTGCCTCTCAGTTATGAACACATGCAATATAGAACAAAAAGAAGATGCTTCTGGCAACTCTCATGAATGCTCATAAGGTTTCAAGTAACTTACTGAAAGATAGGTGGAATCCTTTATTAAACTATATTAAGCCTTGGTGGGTATTAGAAAACCGCTCATTTGCAAAACTAGCTTTCTTCTTACCACCTGTTCCTGTGGGAGGTAGAAGGACAAAACAAAGAGGGAGAATTCTCTTTTTTGTACCTATCATTTGTTAAGATCACATTCCTGGATGATATGTTTCCTGGCATAATTCAAGTTTACTAATGAGTGTAATTTCAATACTTTAAAGGGGAAGAGGACTTTGCAATCAAAATAATTCTTCAGTGAGTTAGAACAACCTACCTTTCAAAAATAAAAGAGGGAAAGGTAAATGAATATAAAAAAATCTCTTGACTAAAGTGCTCAGGGAAATTAAATGAAGAAAGATTTATTGTTGTATTTACAATGGTCACAGCAGCATCTGAAAATGTTTGCTGCTGCCAGGCTCCCAATTAAAGTTCATCAAGAAGTCGTGATGGAAGCAACCTTTTTTGTTTTACAGCAACTATTCTACTTGATCCAAAAGTGTGTAATAAAGGTCCAAATGTAGATAAATTATACCAGAACACACACACACACACACACACACACACACACACACACAATCTCACAATGTCACAATGTAAAATTATAGTTTTATAATACAACACGTCTTTCCAGGTGGCACATCTTAAATCAGGACATACCGATTTTGATTAATTCTTTGTGTCTTAAAATCATGAACATGTGCAATTCAGAAATTCACAATTCACTCTGTATTTGTTTGTAGAGAGAAGCAGCATCAGCAGGAATACCATCAGGAAGTGCTTAGAGGAAAGGGAGGAAGAAAGGGAAGCAGAAGGAAGGAGGGATGAAGGAGAGAATGTGAGACATACCACAATAAACATGGCCTTAGCCATAGGCCATGACTATAAGAACAGAAAAGATATGAGGTAGTCTCTTTCCTAGAAGATCCTAAGTATGCATCACTTGTGAAATGTGCAAAGGAAACAATTTTTGGTATCATTTGAACCCAGGGTCCATTTCTGAGTATTTTCTCTCTGTAAGTCTCAAATTTATCATGTTAATCTATAATCAATGTTATAGATGACACTACCACATCCAAAAATCTTGAGAAGCACTATTATGATGAAAACAGTAATCCATAGCATTAAATAAATACCTAGCATTTTGTCTCATAGATTTTTCCTTTCTAACATCTAGAGTTTGGAATAATCCAAGAAGAAAACTATTTGACACATCATCTTTAGACAGAATCAATCTCATTCATAATATTCATGAGTGAGTATGATTGATTACCAAGGATGGATCTGCAATACCATCTGATGTTAAACACATTTTTGGTTCCCTGTAGCCATGAAAACCAGTCTGTTGCCTATGGCATATAGAGTCCCTGTATAACTGCAATGCTGATTTAATGGGACCCAGATGTTACCATTCTCTGGCAGGAACAAAAGTTGCAGGAATATCATGAAGGGATACAGCATTCATTCTCTAGCTGCAGAAATAATTATGAGGCAAATGACACAAAGGCCAGAAACTCTGAGCAAAAAAAAATAGCATCTCTTCCAAGGTTTGCACCAGTGTGGATACAGGCTCAGACAGAATACAGCAGTGTTTAAAGAACAGGATATTAAGTTAAAGTTCTTTATCCTTTCTTCATACAAAGCTCTCAAGATGCATCTTTAATAGAAGCTTTGTTTTCTTAGAAACTGCATATTATGAACAAATGTTAAAGATTTAACTGAAGTAGAAATTTGATCAACAATATGCATATGGCAAGATTACTGTTTCCATATTACAGAAAAATATTAACTTTGGATTGTGCTTCTCTACAAAGATCCTGTAACTATTTTATCTAAGTTACATTTAAAAATTAGAAACACTGCTTGGAGAATAAAAACTAGTATTCATAAGATAAATTTTTTTGTTTTTTTGTTTTTTGTTTTTTTATTTTTGGTGTTTTTTGAGACAGGATTTCTTTGTGTAGCCTTGGCTGTCCTGGAACTCACTCTGTAGACCAGGCTGGCTTCAAATTAAGAAATCTGCCTGCCTCTGCCTCCCAAGTGCTGGTACTCATAAGATACATTCTTTAGTCTTTATATTTATAGATGACTTATGGTAACTTTTTAAGTATTAGTCTCACTTCCATATTGTCTTTGAGATGCAGAGCTGATGCCTCTACACTGATCTATTTGTGTTCAATAATGAGGATTTCATTTTGTCTAGTTAGCTCCAGATTAAAAGTCAGAATTTCAGAATTCCCCATATCCCCAGGGTCTCATCATCGATCAGATTCTCTAATAGATTGTTTCTTATTTAAATTTGTATAGCATATTTTAGTTATTAAATATGTGTGGACATGAGTATCCACACATAAACAAATGTATGAAACATGAACCCTCTTTGATTGTATCAGGTAATGTGTTGGAGCTAGCTTGCTTTGACTCACAGAAAATGATAGTATTCATCTCTCTCAAGTTTGTTTTCAGTAAGGTCACAATTGTTAAATTTGTTTTCAACATGTTGTTGGAATGTAGACCATTTGAATTGGAAAATACTATGAATGAGGTGCATTGTATCAGGTAGTTGGTAAAGTTGGTACACTAAATGTCCCAAGAGCATCAACCCATGCTCTTGAAGTTTTGCAAACTTTGTTTTCTTCAGTGGAAGCCTTGAAGAACCATAGAAGGATCTGAGCATCTGGGATGCATTTGGTTATTGTCACCATATTGAGCTCTAGTTTGAGACACACCAGTTTAGTAGCTACATAAGTGATACGAGACAGAGCCAACTCTGTAAAACACTGGAGTTCCCTCTGGATATGGCAGGTAGCTTCCTGTAGTGAAGACTAATGAATCCATAATTTCTCCATATGAACAAGGTGAAAGCATACACCAGGCCATTCTTCAGGACGTTCTGTATGGTACTACTTACAGACAACTGCTGGCTGGTAAGCAGGCCTGGCTTTGCTGCTGCAGCATCCCACCACCAACCCATTAGCCAATTTCTTTTGCTTTCCCCTTCCATCCTCAAAATCTGAGACAATCAAACAGCCAAGAGAATTGAGGTTACTAGCAAAGAGGTTGCAATTTTAAATGATTTTTATTAAACACCATTAGTCTACACAGTTTGTTGCACAGTTTATGAAACAGCAAAGCTCCAATCTCAGAGTAATGATTGACCATGGATCTGAAAAGCAGTTCAGCGTCCCCTAACCCGGTGTGAGCACTATGAATGATTCTTTAACAGTTTATGTCAGAAGCAGGATGGGGCATGAACTGCAGTCTGGCCTCCAAGGGCTTCCCCACCCTCCACCCCCCACCCACACCCCCCTCTGCCCTCCCCACAATGCAATTTTCTTTTTGTTAAAAGCTTACAGAGAAAATGTGATGCTCTTCGTACAGAGGGCTCCTAGATTCATGAGGAGGGGAATGGAAAGGGAACTAACACTTTATCTTTTGCTGGAAATATCAGATGGTGGGATTAATGTCTGAGACCAGCCTAACTGATTAGTCCCCTGTCAGGGTAAATGCTGATTATCAATACACAGATGCCATTTCTGTCATTGGAGTTTGCTAACACCAAAGAGAAAATGAATCAGAGTTTAATTATGACAATAAGGCTGTGTGAGTGGAAATGCGAAACAACAACAGCAACAACAAGAACAACGATGACAAAGAATAGAGTCTGCCAGTTGGAACACAACACTGACAACTGGCTCAATAACTTTCCCCACAGAATTGAATTTGGGGGCACTGAATCACCCATTTTCTCAATGAGGATAGTGATGCTTCTCTAAGCAAGCAGTGTGTTGCTTTACTGAGTACTCCTACCCAGGGATCCAGTTTGGTTCTCCCACCTGCTAACTCATGCAGGTGACCTTATGTCTGTTGAGAAGGGAGTAAGGGCTTCACCCTCACTACTTAATCGAGTCTGCCTTCAAAATGATTTCAACTTCAAACTCTAACTTCAACCTCTGGGACCCAACTTTGAATAAAACAAAATCTAATTTCGATAGCTTCAGGTACAGTAGAACTAAACTATCATCTTTCCAATGCAGACCAATTCCAATGCCTTTAACCATCCATCCATTTGGAAACTCAGCAAAACACATTTTAGGCAATGGTATCTAATTTTGCTACTTTTGACTGAAGATTTGGATCTTTTCATTTCACTACATGAAAGGATAAAAAAAACAGACATCTCAACCTTGTATTCAAAAAGCCACAGAAGCTATTCTGCTTTCTCCAATTATGTCATATGAATATAAAACTACTAGTTTTTCCCAATGAGATTATTAAGTAATTAACAGTCTATAGGTTGGCTAACAACATGCTTACAGGTAAATTCTACCCCAAGGACCACACTATCAAACTCTTTTCAAATTAATCCTACCTACAAAACTCAGACAGTAATATGACAAAACCACTAAAAAATCCAAAGCTAATTAAAGATACTAAGCCAAGCCAACATCATAACACAAACTTGTCAGACTCTCTGTGGTTGGAGCTTGTGTGATAAATGAAGGCATAGTGCTGGCCCTATCTGGGTCATGTTGTAGGGCTGTGATTGTTTCTTGTATTTGCTTGGGGGGGGTAGACTGTCTATTACTCTGCCCATCACCACACCTCTATAGGCTTGTCAGGATGTGGCTCACCAAGCCTCCACCAACATCCAGAGGCACAATCTGTTACTACCATCCACACGTCTCATATCCCTCCCACTTAACTGGTACTCTAAAAAGATTCTCTTGACAACATCTTCAATCTTTCAATCCTGAAGATAGCTGAACATCCATAATGCACATCACCATCTGTAGCATGATGACTAGAGTGCCTAGAAAACAGTACTAAATCTTAATCAGGAGACCAAAGACACCTCATCTCCTTGGATGTGAAGGTAATCCTCCATGTTTAACTTGTTTCTAAGCTATGTTGCAAGCAGGACTACTAAATAATCAAGTGATGGTCCATAGCTCTACTGTCACATTTGATAATCATACTGCTGACATGGCACTTTATACTCAGCCACCAGACATGATAGAGCATTCTCTTCCCTCCTTGTAATGTATAGGAAGAAAAGATGAGTTACTGAAAGTAGAGTAACAAGTCTTTCATCTATGTGACAATATGCTTGTTTCTATGGAAAACTGCTCCTACCACTCTAATTTCTAGTTCCTGGAGACTTAACTTCAAAAAGAATCTGTGTGTAAATTCATGAAGGCCTAGGATTGTGGAGTAAGTTTAATTTACAGGTCAAGCTGGTAGGCATCATTATTATTAAGCCAGGAAAGATTCCTGGTAGGCCATGGAAAACAGAGAACTTGAGTTACTGCAAAGTCATCAGCTCATTTTATTTTCATGTGACACCCATTTGGGGTGTTCTGTTTTTCATATTTTCATTTTCCTCATTTAAGAGTCACAGAAAAGATTTAGATTTCATTTGTGTGTATGTGTGTGTGTGCATATGTAAGTGTTGTTGCTGAAACTGTAGGCTTAAAGCTCAACCATATTGGGAGCATAAAAAGTGCGGGCTTCAGCTGTTGGGGTACACCCATCAGCTGTAGAAACAGCATGGCTTTAGCCATTGGAATGGAACTTTCACAATTTTATTATACCACAAATAGCTTTAAACTCAAATGTGATAAGAGCAGAACTCAAATCTGCTCTTTTGCAACTAGGGAAGTACCTAACTTTTACAATGAGAACACAGAGTGATTGCCTGAAGTTTTTGTCACAGACTTGCATGACTTGCTTTAGAAATCATACAAGTTTGCAATTTTCATGTACATATCTATTATTTATCTGGTCTTAGCTCAGTGAATAGAATTCAATAACTCAGCAGATTAAAGGTTATACAGAATTATATGCCAGCAGGCAATTACAAGTAACTAATGGATGCATAGTGTTTACTATAGCTGGAGAATTTTTCTGGTGAGCTTGAACACTGAAAATGATATTTACAGGGTGATTTTTAGGGATATAAGATGAATGTAGAGGATCAAAAGGAGAGATAGTCATAACTCATAAGGAGATATTGCAAATTAGGTGAACTGTTCCCAGACATCAAGAATCTTTCAAAGGATCCTAGGGTGGAGCACTACCTAAGATTTTCATTGTATATAAAAAAAAATTAAGGTATTACTTACAGAGTTTAGTGTTTTCTTTGGAATTTTCATGTAAATGACTTACACTAATATAAACTTTAACAACAACAACAACAAAAAAAAACCTAATGACTGTATTTTAGCCAAGATCTTTTGAAAGAAATAAAAGAGGAAAGCTGAAAGAAAAATATCTAAAAAATAGAAAATGTGGATAATATTTGGAAAGTCCAGATAGTGAGGAAACTAGGAAATAAATTTTAAGAAGTGATAACTTGACTTTTGATTCTACAGATTTTATATGCACATCTATCAAAATACATGAAGTTATGGATTTGCCTACTGGCTGAAAATAAGGCCAGGGCATGGGTTTCTGGGAGGACAGCTTTCAGTCCAGTCTGGTTTCTCAAGTCTAAGATAAGTTTGAAATTTTGATGACAAAGATGTGCATCTTGTAACGGATACTTTTGTGCAAAGACAATCTCAGGTAAGGAATTAAGTTTTAAACTGTTTATGCCAGATGATGTTATAACATTATTGAATTAAGTATTTTTCTTCCTCCTTACCATAAATTATTAGAAAAGTATAGGAAACAGGAACAGGATGTTAACAAAAGAGTCTGGTGGTGTGTCATTTCAAGAGTAGAATACTTAGGCTTGTGTTTTGCTTGCTACCCTTGATTTTATTGTGTGGTTAGAACATCAAATCTGTGGGTCTGACAATGGAAGTTCTCATCTGAAGATTTAGTCTGTGGGAACCACAGAAATTGTTTAACAGTGGATTCTGAGATATAACTTTTTCTGGACCCAAGAGTCTAGTTTGGGGAATGGCTACTGTGGAGGTCTCTGCAGGTCCCTTGTTCAGATGCATGTTAGATGCTTCTTTGAGTTCTCAGGGACCTGTCATCATCACATGTGCTTCTCATTCTTTGTTTTGAATCATGTGGACTTAACTCAATATTGTAGGGATTTTCATTCCATAAAGCACAAAAATAAGGAGATATGAGAAATGCATATCAAATATTAAAAAATAAAACATACACTTCTCTCAAGTTGTAGTGTCCACTTACAATGACTTCAGTTTTTCACAGATATCAAAAATGCATAAAAACAAACATAATGAAAGAGAACTTTCCCAAATGAGTGGAGTTCCACCAGTGACCATCAAAGCACTGGTAAAGGATGAGTGCTGATGCAAGAGATGGCAGAGTGCCCACTACAACAAATGAGCATCGATGCGCAGCCAACACAGTCCCTGGCGAACATAGCGGACAAGATTGGTCATGCTGCTGTGCTGGGTCAGAGGCCCCATCAGTGTATCCAGATCTCCAAAGAATTCTGAAAATCAGAGTAGTACTTGGTCAAGCCTTTATTTAACATCATAAAGCTATACACCAGATTAAAATGCCAGATTGTTGTATTAGTCAATACTACAGTCATGTAGACATTAAAAGACTTACTCATTTGTTCATCCATCTGTTCATCTACTCCTTCATTCAAGCAAATTTTAAGGATTTATTAGGCAGAGTATAGGAAACTCTAGTGAAGCTGAGCAGAAAATATAACCATTGTCATCCAGCATTAAATGAATGCCATGGAAGAGTCTAAATAGGAAGTCTTGGTCCTGATTTTGTAGGGACAGAAAATGACCAGCAAGTATCCACATGGCATGATTGCTTCTGGCTGACTTGAGAAATGGGATACTCCTGAGACTATGTTCCTAACTCCTCACCTGTGTGACATGAGTATTAAAATGCTGCTTTGAGGGCGTGTATGTGGGGAAGACTATATGGTGTCTGAAAAACTCCCTAGGCACCCCTGTTCCCACTTGACTTGTCTGACACTTTGTTTCTAAAGGGTTTTACTGACATTTTTTTTCTTGTTAGGTCCCCACAGGAATGGCAGCCTCAGCCTTCTATGAGAAACCATGCCCATGCTGGATGAAGATGAGAAATCCAAATCCAGAGCAGGGGTGGAACTGGAGACTGTTTTAAAGTGGCTGAGACACTCTTCTGCCTTCTTAGAAAGCGATTTCTATGCGTAGATTACATGTGCTTGATTACTCAGCAGATGGTATTTCACTGAACAGTGTGTTTATTCTTTATGTTTTATAGAACATATGGGCTTCTTCTTCAGGTATCAACTTCATTTGATTATGTGATACTTTTTAACCTGAGCAATGCAGTAAAAGGAATTTCTGCTGACAATGGAACAAATTACTTCTGGCATCGAATTTTTTTTCTTTGGTAACATAATACTAAGAAAAGTGTCAAACAACTAGTCTTTGTTGAATGATAGTGAGCCTTATGTGAGTTAAGATATCCCCAGAAGATTCTGTGCAAAGCTATCTTTGGCACTTTAAATAAGACTGCCAAGTCACTATTTTAATGACTACTTCAATAGGGATATATAGCTGGGATACATATGGAATAAGACTTTCTGATCAAAGGGAAGAAGATAGATTAGCCCATTGGCCTGTTTTAGGACCAGAACCTTCTGTCATAAACTATCTGCGGCTGCAAGAGCAGGCATGCAAGAGTAGCAGGGATGGAGGCTTTCTACCAAAAGAGCCAACACTGCCCGTCTCGATGTCACAGCTTTTCATGAATGGGATGTGAAGTTTTTATCTAAAGAGAAGCTCCTGAATTATGTCACTTCTATCTACATAAGGTTGATGTTAGAATACTTGGTGCATCCAAGCAAGTCATAAATGACATGTCTGCAGAACTAAGAGTGGTAAGCACAACATTCCATATTAGAGTATCTTCTTAGGACACTGAAGAGCCCAATGGCACAATCACCAGCATGTGTTCTCTCTGTCGGTACAGTAACAGTGTCGCTTGGATTCAATATTAGGCAAAGAATTTAGCAACTCCCTGGCAGGCTATGCTAATGATGAGATTAGTACTATTTCACCCTAGATTCAGCACAGTCATCATGTTGCTCCTGAAAAATTCTGCCGTTATCATAGAAGAAACTACTTGAACAGATTTTGAAAGTGAATGCAATTATAAAGGAAATCTATAAATATTAAATTTCCCTGTTACTGGTATAAAATAAGACAGATTAAAACCAGATATACCAGACATATCTCAATATGCCTAGGTCTTTGTTTGCAGTTCTAGAGCCTTTGTGGGTGCATAGTTGCCTAAGCACCTTGTATCTGGGTTTCTAGGTGTCTAGGAAAGCAGACTACGTAAGAATTACCTTTGTTCAGATAACTGAGTTCAAGCCTTTTACCAAAGGTCCCTAAACACCTGTCTCAAAATATGTTTTCTAGATAGGTAGAGTAGCATATTGGTTTCAACCAATTCTGAAATCAGATACTTTGACATTCTCTTTCTGCTTCTGGCAAACTTATAGAGTTCTGATGCAATGGGAAAATGTTTAGCCTCAGTGTCTTCATCTATAAAATAAAAACAAATGGGGCAACAAAGAACAAATAGTATAGTGCCTGGGACATAGGAGTCAGTATACACACAGATGTAAGGATGTGTATATACTCTTAGGAGTCAGTAGAAGTTGAGAGCTGGGTTTAGAGTTAAGTCTATGTCTCAAATAATGAAATGAGCTTTGGCAACTATGGAGCTGTATCTATGTGTTGTATATACATACTTGTATTCCTATGCTTGCATGTTTGTTAGGGAGTACACATGTGTTTGTGTGTATGTGAAAGAGTTTGATGTGTGTGAATTGTCTTCTGCTATAAATCACTTTCCACCTAAATTTATTTTTTTATTCTTTCTGTACATGTGTGCATGTGTGCATGTGTGTGTGTGTGTGTGTCCTACATCCTCGAAATCCATACAGCCTAGGACCTAGCAAAACCCATGTCCACCCCAAGCAACTTAGATTGTGGAGGAGGCCAATTGTTCACCACTGCTGGTAATATTTCTATTACTCTAGCCTGCTTGTAGCCTCTTTCAGGTTTGATTCTAATAGATCCCCAGAAGTCTCCACCTTGTTTGCAACTGGCCATTGTGTAATTAGTGGGCTGAAAGCGCCACAGCAAGTGAGTGGACAGAGTAAAGTGTGCTATTGCTTTTACTTCCCAGTGACATTATGTTGGCTTTATTTTGAGTCTAAATGATGGCTGAGGTCACAGATAGGGGCACAAGTTATCAGTGATTATTGACCCTGGTAAAGCAGGGTGTTCTTTCCATTTGTTCTGTAGCACATCTTGTGTCTTCCCATAAATAGAACCTTGGTCTTCCTGTCAGGGTGTAAAGAAATTCCAGATGAACTTTAGTCCTTACTTACAAATGCAAACTGTGTTGTCATGTATTCATCTGTAGCTGATGAGGATAATGAAAGTACCTGACCTTAGTTCCACCTCACCTTTCAAAAACCAAACAGTAGCCAAGAGGACCTTAATTAATTTTTGAATCACTCACTCCTTTTGCCTTAGCAATTATTTCTCTATGATCCTTGTCTGTGAGTGAAATTCTGAAACTGTCATTTGTGAATACATTACAGATTAGATTAGTTTAAGCTTTAAAGAAGAATAAATATTTAGTCCTTGAGTCAACCGAAGTGTAAAAATAAGTTATAGTGTCAGCCCTAAGCTAACTTCCTCTCACCTAAGACACAGAAATCAGAACTAAGACCAACAGGCACAAGGGACCTAGTCCTTCAAAGCACTAGTGACCAACTGTATCCTTATCCTTAAGCAAAGAATAGATCAGATAATCATACCTTTATTGTCTCTTGTCAGTTTGTCAGCCATATCCCAGTGTTCATAGCCCCGAAGCACATTACTGGTAATATTCACATGGCTAGCAGCCATGTGATGGATGCGCTGGGGAATGGTGACAGGGCCATTGTTACAATTCCCCATGGAGTTGATGGGTGAGACATTGTTGAGAGACACTGGGGATGGAGTATTCCTGGAGAATGGAAAGAGGCAGGTCAGGTTAAGTTGGTACGGAAGAGTCACAGCAGGGTTTTGTATGCTAACAGCATGGAGGATCCCTTGTCACACTGGGATCTCTTCAGAATACCACTAGCCAGAGAAAAGTTTAGTGTGATAAAAATGCATGAAACTTCATATGAGTGCCCTTTTCAGACAAGATCCTATATAACAATGTTTAAGGAAAATAAACCACTCAGAGCTTTGATGCTTTCTCTACCTGTTTTAGAATGGTAACTGACAGAAGACATGATGTACAATATTGGTCGATCTTCAAAGTGTTTGTGGAAACCACAGTGACAGGTCATTACAAATCCAGTTGCCACAATAAGCTAAGTGCAGTTTGTCAAAGCCCCTTAAGTTATAGCATTGGAGAGACTAGAAAGAAAAGTAAGACTTCAGGATTTTTTTAAGATGTGTAACACAGATGGACTATTAATTGATGACTTTATCATCATGATGTTTTATAAGGAGGAGGCTTCAAAGTTCTTAATTTTGACAGTTCAGTGTTTGGACATATTTTCATTGAGTTCTTTAACATCAGTAATAATGACTTACCTGATGTATACACATAGCAGGGAAGTATTGTTTTTCAGGACCTGAGCTTAGGATAGCCTGATACAGACTTGCCTGGAGACGGGCCTGAATGCATGAGCAGTCACAAATGTATTCATTGTGGGCAGGACATTTTGAGGGAGTAAAACAAATAGGCATCCCTATGTGGCAATACATTCCTATACTTTCAGATACTTGAGAGGTTCAAAAGTGAAAGTTGTTGAGGATAGAGATTCGAGACTAGCCAAGGTAACAAAACAAACACATAAGCAGAAGAAATGCGTCAGAACTATGTTTAAGAGTCTGCTTTTGGAAGGAGCCTCTTTTCCATCTGAGAGCAACATCAAGGGGCCCTATATCATGCACCGTGCTCTAGTTCTTTACCAACTTTTATTTTTGGCAACTTGGTATCTCCAAGGTAGCTGTGTTTCTCAGTGTCCACCTGCTCACAGCAGAGCGGCACATACATTTGATTTGGGAAATAGGTCACATATACCAAGATGCTGAAGTACTATTGATAAGGTCTGAGAATAATAATTGAAGCTGACATCCTCTTTTATAGACACATTTAAATTGTGTCTACCATCATGAGAGAAAGTTCGGGTATTTCTGTCAATGGAGTCTATTTTATGGAGTATTCTGGTCTTGGTAGAAAAGTAGATCTTTCACAGGGCCGAGCTCCTCTCCTCCTATTGATGATCAAATTGCAATCCTCTACTATACACATGCTGCCTGAACAATCAGTCCCATCCATGTGCAGTCCTTGGTTGGTGGTTGAGACCCTGGGAGTTCTGAGGGTACTAGTTAGTTCATGTTGTTGTTCCTCCTAAGGGGCTGCAAACCCTTCAGCTCCTTTGGTCCTTTCTCCAACTCCTTCACTGGGGACCCTGTACTCAGATCAATAGATGTCTGTGCCCCAGTGTAGGGGAATGCCAGGGCCAATAAGTGGGAGAGGGTGGGGTGGCAGGCATGGTGATGGGAGAGGCAACAGGGGTTTGTTTTTGTTGTTTTCGTTTGTTTCTTTGTTTTTTGGAGGGGAAACTGGGAATGGAGAAATGTACATGTAAATAAAGAAAATATCTAATAAAAAAACAAAAGAAAAAGAAATAATAGAGTTTCAATAAAGTCCTCAGGGTGGCCTTGAAAAAAAAAAAGGAAAGTAGATCTTAAAGTCTATTATGTATTTGTGTGGTATAAGAACAGATGAGGGGTTCACAACTATGTTTATGATTTCTGAGGTATTTTCCTGCTTCACCATAGCATGATTTATTTCCAAGGCAGGGATGGGATATGGGGATTTCCAAGCCAAGGAACAAGTAGCAAACAGGGCTAGTTAGTGATATAAGAATTAATTTTTTTTTGTCTTCATAGGTTACATGTGTTATTTTATAATCTTTCTCTTTGGTAATTATAACTAACTCCTAAATGATAGTTTATAGCTAGAAATTCATACATTCTCATTTGTAATCTCTGGAGATTACAAGCTACTAGGATATACATATTGAAAAAGGAACTGTAGGTGCTAGAACCCTAAGATGCCATAATTCTAAACCCATCTTAGCACAACATTGCCATGTACCACCAAGCATGGCTCTTCTGCTTGATAGGCCTTATTCTACTACAGTGTTTTCTATCATGTTTGTTTTATCCTCATACATGGAAGCTTCAGAAGAGCAAGTTTATAGATGCAGCGAGGAGAATCACAGTTAGAAGAAGAAGATGGAATAATTTGGTTTAAAATCCGGTTATTTACATAGGAGGAATAAGTTGTAATGTTCTTCACACAGTGGGGCAAGTGCAATTTTATATGAACTTACTGTATGTTTTATAAGGAGAGGAATTATAAGATTACTAGCAAACACAAAGTATATATATCCAGATTTGATCATTATATATTTTATATATGTATCAGTTCATCACATTGCTCCCTTGACCTCATGGGGAACACACTTCCTCCAATTTCTATTTTCTCAGAAATTTCATTTCATATATTCCATGGCTTATTCATAATTCTGCCACTGCTTCCTGTCTTGTTCCAAACATTTTTTGACATTTTTCTCTCTTTAGCTTCTTCCATGAGATATAATGTAATGTAATGTAATATAATATGATATAAATATTAAGACATTGAACAAAGAAATTGAAGAAGAAACCAGTAGACAGAATGATCGCCTACGTTTATAGATTGGTAAAATGAATATTTTAAAAATGGCCACCCTCCCAGAAGTAATTACAGAACAATATAATCTGCACTGAAATTTCAGCTCAATTTTCATAAAAATTGAAAAATAATCTGAAATTTCATTTAGGAGTACACACACACACACACACACACACACACATTGTCCACCCCACCCCACCCCACCCCATACAACCCCACAGCACATGACTGTCAAGCTAAGGGAGTGCACTTTTGTTAGACTAAAGCTGCTTGAGAAGCATTACATGAGTCATTTACTGTGACTTCCCAAGCTTCGAATGTGTTTGAGCTCTTCCATTTCTGAATTTAACACACACACACACACACACACACACACACACACACACACACACACACTATTCCCAATGATTTTTTACAAGCTGCTTACCTGACCTTGCCCTTTCTTTATTCTGTGCTCAGAGAAAATAGCTTTCTCTGGGCCTTTCAATGGTTATTTTTATTTTCTAAACTTCCAGAGAGAAACTGTCTTTCTTTTTGTTCGTCAGTGTAAGAGTAAGACCACTGAAGTGGTGCTTTCTTTCAGCACAGTAATTGAGCTAATGTGTAGTTCTTAATGGATTTGTTCCCTTGCTCTGAATGGTTTTATGGTCTCAGAGTAGAGTTCACTGGCCCACACTTTTGGAGTACACTTTGTAGATATTTATAGAGTGGCAGTTGAGGCTATTCTACTCATGAGGAAGGTATTTTGATCAGAGATGCAATATTTTTAAGATGATAAAAATTGAAAAAAGCAGGTATAACAGGTCCATTGTGAATGTGCCCACTGACATCTACTTTTTCTTCCTATATGGACAGGAAATGAGCTTGGAAGAGATGGGTTACTTTGAAACCAGAGTTGCCATGGCTAGTCAGGAAAGTTAGCAAAGGCACATATAGAGACAGACTGGGGTCCATAATTGCTCTCTGTAAGGATCATGTCCTCCATGGTCCTAAGTTAGCATAAAACTTAGCCCCTTTCATTTCAAAGGGAGAAGGGAAAATCTGGGAGAGTGGCCTCTGTTCTATACCAAGAGTCTCCTGCAGACGCTTTCTGTAGTGTTCTGAATTCTCAGGGGGACCCTAAGCCAATAAGGACTGTAAATAGGCTGTAAGTCTGCTTCCATCCATGAGGTCTCACGTCAGCATCAGAGTACATCCTTTTCTATTTAGGTCAAGGTGTTTTAGTACTGATATAAAAATCTCCATGAATGCTCACGTAATTGGCTGACTAAGTACCTTCACATTTTTAGCTCTATTATGCCTTTGGTTTTATTAAACATCACTTACCATATATCAGTGAATATTTCATTGACTTTTCATTACCAAGTGAATCACTGACAAATCATTGCAGTGGATTTAACTTTATCCTACCTTCCAGAAATGCTATGTTGCTTGCCATCTCATTAGCAGATATTTTATGGCCATAATTTAGCTTATAGATCTTTAAGGAACCATATCATTTAAAACTTTTCTGTCTTTCCATCAGCTGAAACCTGGCTAGAATTCTGTGTGCAGACAAACGACTGGATTCTTGAATTGTCCTTCACTCTTGAGCAATCAATGCAAAATATGTGGGGTCTATCCAATCATTCATTTTCACGAAAAAGCAATTTTTGGTAGCATACTTACTTTCCATTGCCTACCCAAGGAGATGGTATCTGAGCAACTTTTGAAGCATTTTGCTGAAAGAGAGAGAGAGGGAAATAAGGACATCTATTTTGTGTTTATTAATTCAGAAACAGATGTAAGTGTGATTTAGAGAACATTAGTATTGATTGCAGCATTTCGGGATGCAGAGCTAGGATGTGTGTGCACATCAGCACACCACGACGCACACTCCATGAACATAGCTGGTTAGGATAATTAGTGGGCTCCAATCAGGACCATGAAAGTCACTTGATGAAAGATCTTATATACTAAAAGGCCCAGTGAAATCAGACTCAGTTCTCCAAGAAGTGGTTTAATTATCCTCATCTGAAATTTATTCTGCAAAACAAGCCCTTCAGAGAACAAGTAAGTTTTTCTTTCACCTTTAGCATTACTTGCAAACTTTTTCCATGGGATACAGGTGTGGCTGTAATGTCTGATATCTAAGGAAGATGTTAGAATCAAACAATACATTTTGCTCACTTGTTTGTTTTCAGGACTCATTGTGCTTTGTGGTCTTTACATGCAAGTTTTCATGGCTGTTTTCTCTATTTAGCAATGTAACTAGTCCAGGGCTGCATTGCAAAATAAGTTGGAAATCAAAACCTTCTTTTGTCTCTCTGACAGAATCTGGCTTATTTATGGTACTGGCTTCTTGCTTTTGTTTTTGGTTGGTTGGTCGGTTGGTCTGTTGGTTGGTTTTGGTTTTAGTTTTAGTTTTAGTTTTGGTTTGTTTGTTTTTGTTTTTGTTTTTGTTTTTCTGTTTTGGTTATGTTTTGATTTTCTTCTGTTTGTTTTGTTTTCTGGCCACACCCTTTCCAGTGAATGAAAAAACCTGATATTTAGCATATGTGTGACTGGAAAGGGATCCAGCTGATTATGACCTTAGTTTGAGTCAGGTCTTCTCTTGGCAATTGTAGCCAGGCTGGTGCTCTTCTACTACCTTCTGGTCTCCAATCCAGCCCCACCCCCTCGCAAAAGGGGAATTTGAAAGGAGAGTCAGCATTTGCTAGAGTTAGTAAGAATTCAATGCTGCCCTGGTGGCACAGACATAGAGTATATTCTGAAGACTTGATTCAGTTTTAAACCTACATGAGTGCAACACCTTTACCAGCTACTTAGCATCTGTTTGATGTTTTCCAATTCCCTCACAAGGCACAGAGGACAGCTATTAGAACAGTGGCTATCAGTGAGATGACAAGACCAGCAGCATGAGAATTATTTGGAAAGTTGTTAGAAATGCACATTCTTAGACATTAGCCAAGGACACTTGTTTGGGAAATAGGACTTGACACTCTGGTTTTTGTTGTTTATTTGTTTGAGGGCCCTCTAGGGATTTTAGAAGTTCAGTGAAATTCAAAATCTTTCTTACAGTATACTGAAAGAACTGAGGAATTGTTGGATATGATCCCTCTTCACCCACATGAGCACTAGCTTTATGGTATTACATCCACACCACATAATAACTGGTAATTTTGTTCATAATCCCAGATGAATCATAGTGTCCTCATACAGACATATACTGGTACTCATGTGCTACTTGCTACAAGGTCATGATATGGTTCACCTCAGAAAACTGCTAGGTGCAGTGTGGCCAAGTAGCCTCACGTACTTGCAAAAAGTCATTTTTCTCTAAGATCAGGCCTAAGGAAAGGAGCAGTGAACTACCTCAATTCTAAGTTATAGCCAGTATTAGTAGACTGAAGCTATCTATATTAGAGCATACATAGAGTAGCTAATCCTAGTACCAGACTACAGCTTGCATTTTATGTTTGTTCATTTTCAAATATTGGTATTGTATTTTGAGGCTACCTTTATTGTTCATTTGTAAACTAAAACCAAACCAAACCAAACAAACAAAAACCAACTCATCTCTCTAAAGAATGACTTCATTCATTTATTTTCTTTGGTAATCAATGCAATCAAATTCCTTAAACTGAAACGATGGCACACAGAGGAAGGACATAAACAGACATCCAATATGGCCATGGTGACTTCTGTCACAGCTAAAGGATTTGTTGGCTAGATTTAAATGAGACTGTGGACACAAGTTATGATCACTTCCATCTCCCCTAATTGCAATCAAGAGGCTGCCATAGGTCATTTGAACTACTGTGTACCTTCTTCCTGAGGAGTCAGAAGGCTGTGTGGCCAGCTAAAGGGAAAGAGGTTAGGCTTATGGCAGTATCTATCTTCTCTTAGTTGTCTGACATCTGGTTAACATGCCCAGCATGTTTCATTAAGCTTTTGGTCACCGTCTACCTGTGAATCATACAAAAGAAGGGTTACCTTAAAATATTCCATCAGTGATCTGGAGTACTTCATAGCATGATCCTTCTTCAGTTTAAACATCCTCAAATAGAGAAGTGACAAGCACCGGTAGCTGGGTGAGGATAAAAGGATTAAATTAGTGGCAATGAAGACCATATACTGTTAAATACAAAAAGCCAGACTTTGCAGTCACTTGTCTAATCTCTGACGGAGGAACATGTATAAATAAAAACTTAACAAATGGAGGTGGAATTATTAATATCCCATTTAAATAAGGGTATAAATTGCAGCAGGGGGAGTAGATGTTTAGTCAGCAGCTGAAGAAATCCATTAGTTATCCTTTAACAGTTCACCAGAAAGCCAGAATAATGAGCTGAGGGAAGCTGCTTAAGTTGATGTGGAGTGTTCACATCCCTCTGCAACATTTCACCAGTTTTCTTGTAGCCTCTGTGCAACTCACCATAATACTGCTAGCTTTTTATCCCCATCAGAAGCCAAGGGGCTTGCAAAGTTCTTCAGTCTCATTGCATACCTTTGAAAAAACATAAAGAAATACTTTAGTGGAATCTGGATCTGGATTACCTTTCAAAATTCTGATTGCCAAAAATAACTTAGGCTCCCCTCCCTTCCATTATAGGTTGAGGCCAGAATGGCCCTTTCCTAAAATCATATACAAAAGGATTACCCACACAGTATGATGGTACCTGATGTGACATCAAGAACTGAACTCTACAAAAGCCAGTTTAATTGTAGATTCATGTTTTAGAATAATTTTATGGAATTTCCACAAGTTTCTGGCTATGTATAAATATTTTGCTGGCTGGCAAAATATTGTTTCTATGAGTTTGCTAGGTAAACAATATTATTGGTTTTATATGCAAGGTGGGCAAATATGTCAGTCTCACTTCACTTTATGACAGAAGAGGCAATAATAAAGAACTATGTCTGATGTTGGCTAGGGATGACCTCAATCAGGTATAAACTCTTTTATAATGGCTCAAGTTTTCAATGTGTTCTCATAAAAAGTGTGCATTCATGCATTCATGCACATGTGCATGCTTCACATGGGTGTGTGGGTGTGCACACTTGTGTGTTAAAGGAGGGCTCATTACACAGTGTTTTAAGGTCTAAGCAACTTTACTTTATCGAACTTGTATATTTTGCCTTCCTATTCTCTTTAATTGTTACTGTTTCATGCTGTAGTGATAAAAGATCAAGTGGTCCTCTTTTCCTCTCTTTTCTTTTCTTTTTTCCTTCTAGTTGAGCACATCTCATTCTGAGCATGCAGAGTCTTGAGAAATCAATTCATTGCATAAAATCATTGTCTGAGATTTAATGCAATTTCACAGGAACTTATAGGAGAATAAGCAATTGAGTTCACTGTGGCAGAAAAAAATGTGAAGAGCATGTGCAGGCTGCCTGGGTTATCCCTCATTTATGGAAGGTGGTTCAGAACCTGGAGTATCCTCTTACTTGCTACTTACAGCAGCCTCTCGAGAGCACCAGAACCTGGCTCATCCCACTCAAGAGTTTATACACCTCAGCATGTCATCTGCCCTGCTTTCATGGTAACGTCTCAGAATCTGTTGCGCGAATGTGTTTAGCAATGGGACTTACCTACTTGATTCAGGTGCTTTCTGTTGTTACAATGGTGAAAAGTGGGGCTTTTATAATGTAATATGTCTAACTTTCTTTAACAGCTGGATTACTAAAGTGTCAAGTCATTGTGGTACATTCTTGTTTTCATAAATACATTTCTATTGCAGATTCCCAGGGCTCAGAACAAATATAGTTATTTGAAGGAAAAAAAATAGGACTCTTTCTCTATAGCTAGCATGTCATTGGGAAGAGACAATAAAAATCTCTTCTACATAATATGTACTACTAAAAACTATATTCATATTGCAGTCATCCCCTAAATGCAACCACATTTGAAATTTACTAGATAGTGGAATTTTAATTGCTGAAATGGGCCTGAAGACCTAGTTTATTTCAACCCATTTTATTCCCAAAAGAAATTCCTCTCATTAAAAAATATAAAGAATACAGAAATGAGTTCTTGCAAAATTGGGGAAAATCTGAAATTAAGAAGAAGAAGAAGAAGAAGAAGAAGAAGAAGAAGAAGAAGAAGAAGAAGAAGAAGAAGAAGAAGAAGAAGAAGAAGGATCTTGGATACGCCAACATCAGTGTCCTGGCTATGATACTGAACTTCAGCTACAGAGGATATTACCATTGTAGAAAATTTGACGAAGGGTACACAGGAATCCTTTGTTTTATTTCCTACTACTGTACCGGAATCTATAATTGATTCAAAATCAAGCTTAGAATATTGACTTTTGAGAGAATTGTCAAAAAATTCTCCATTACCTTTTACCAAGGTTCCACTAAAATACATTTCTTTGAGCACTAGTGTCTCATGTAATAAAAACTTAAGTAGTAAAGACTAATTATTTTATGAATAATTAAGGAAGAAATAAACACTATTTAATGATTCACTTCATGCTTTTACCACAGAGTAAAATTTATGTTTGCCTTGTTAATTTTAAGAACTGTTATTCTTACATGTGAGTGTGTCTGTATAAGTTTATGTGCAGCATGTGCTTCACTCATGAAGTCCACAGAGGCCAGAAGAAGGTGTTAAGACCCCTAAAACTGGAGCTGTAGTCAACTGTGAGATTCCATGTGTGTGTGTGTGTGTGTGTGTGTGTGTGTGTGCTGGGAACAGAACCTGGGTCCTTTGCAAGAGCAGCAAGCACCCTTAGCTGTTAAACCATCTCTATAGCCTCTTCTTGTGGACAAAATTTGTAGAGAAGGAAAACTTCCATAAGGTCATACTTTCACAATTACAACTTCAATCTTAATTCCTACTGCTTTAATTTAGATATACATACATTTTTCATTTTATAATTTATATATAGTTCTGCAGCATGATTTAAGTTGTTTGAAGTATTAGAGATCAAAACCAGGGCTTCTCACAGGACAGGCAAACATCCACCAGTGAACTATACCTCAGGCCTTGATTTTAACATTAATACAATTCCACATATTCATGCCACTGTTCAGGCTTCATCATTATTATGTATCAATGGCTGCAAAGTATTTTGAATATCCAATGATATAATAAATTAATCTTCTAATATTTGTTATACAACTGTGATCTTAAATATTGACTTTAGGTTAGAACAATGCCCCCTTCCAATTTTTATTTTAAATCCTTTCTTTCTTTCTTTCTTTCTTTCTTTCTTTCTTTCTTTCTTTCTTTCTTTCTTTCTTTCTTTCTTTCTTTCGTGTTGTATTTATACAACAGTCCATGTTTGTACGTCATAAAACAACTTATACAAGTCAATTCTTTCTTTTCTGGATGTGGGCCTTTGGATCAAATTCAAGTTGTCTGTCTTGATGGCCATCACTTTTGCCCAACAGAGAAAACTTACCAGTACCTCCTTCCTTTTATAATAACCTAAAGAGAAGGCCTTAGAAAACATGGCTCTGGGGGCTGCCTCTGACTCTGTTACCTGCCTGTGGATCCTGTTCCCCTAATTGGACTGTCTGGTTGGCCCTCTGTGGGAGAGGATGTGCCTAGACCTGCTGGGACTAGATACCCCAGGGTATAGTGGTATCCAAGTGGGCTCCCCTTCTCATCCTGCAATGGGGTGAGGGGATGTATAAGGGTGGAACTTGGAAGAGAGGCAGGAGGGGGTCTGTGATCAGGATGTAAAGTAAATAAAAAATAAAAATTGGGGAAAACAGAAACTATGGCTTGTAATAGAAATCTGGAGAGCACGAGTTTGTTTTGAAAAGAAAAGTCAATGGCAAATGATAAAATGATTCACCTGTGACATCTTCATTTTAATTTTATGAATACTATAAATTATGAGACTCACATTATAACCTCTGAAGAGGATAATTTATAAAACAGTGTCCATAAATTATAAATATTCTACCACATTAATAAAATGGCAGGAACTAATTACAGTGACTTTTGGACACATTAACTGTGGAAATGATAGTTAAGCAAAAAAATATTAACAGCTTCTAACTGTTGAAGATTAATTTAGGAAAATGAGTCTAGGAAAGCCATTTACCTGAGAAGCTCCACAGTCTCAGAATACATGGTATATGGGGACTTTGCTTCCAGAGGATCACGTTCCATGGCATTGCCACATTCGGTGAAGGACAAGGCTGCATCTGCATAATTCACAGCTTTGCCAAATTTCTCAAACTGAAATAGAAAAATGACTGTCAACATGATACTCTTTTTTTTTTCTCCTTCATATAAAGGAATAATTCACAACTGTGTATAGTTTTTGTCACCATGTTTCAGGGAACACTTATCATTTGGTAGAGGCACTTTGAGTAGTTACCACCGGGGGACAGGAGGTATCTAAAAAGACAGAGAGCAGAGGAGCTGCTAAGCATGATGCAATACAAGAGACAGTCTCTGCAGTTGAGAACTAGATGTTCCAGATGTCCCAGCTGAGATATAGAGATATGTCAACCCTGATACAGAGAGATGACACTGTACAAATTGACACTAATGGTAAAGGAGCTGATTTAAAGTTCCGTTGCCCTGACACTATGACTAGCTGAGAAAAGAGAAATGCAGCCAAGGCATCAAAATGGATTATGGCACCATTGTTGATATTCCCATTACTTTTGGGCCAACTACTATCTTCATGAATATCTTGACTAGTTTCTAATCAGTAAATATACTGAACTGGCCAGGAATTGAAGTGTCATTTAGTCAGAGCTCACAACTAAGCTCTGCTTTTGTTTTTTTCATAATCTGTTTCTTGCTTTAGAATGTCATGAGAATATCAATCCCATCCTAAGGTTAAAAAGTAATAGATCGAAAAGGGAAAAGTTCTAGTATGACAGTCAACAATAGTCACATCATTTTCATTGGAAATGATGGGTTGAGATGGTGTCAAAAATATAGCACTGCTAAATATTTTACTTTAGTAAGATTTTACTGCAAAAGGTTTTAGCCCTGATAATGATCATGATTAAACTGGCTTAGCCATACTGATTTTTTTCATGTGTAATGAATATTATATATGACACTTTCATAGTGAGGATTTTATAACAAGATTTTACATTTTCAATTTTTGACACTTGGATGTAAAAAAAATCCACGAATACTGAACTTTATGTAAAAGATTTAATAATATTACATTTTATATACCTTTTATCAAAATATTGTATATGCAATTGTGAAGATTTCAACTTTCAAAATGGCAGAATAGCTATCTCTGGAAAAGAAATAAATACAACTGCACAATGATTAGTTGTACGTCTTAAAGAATCTCTTATTGTAAATGACTTTAAGCTTTTATGTACTGAGGAAATTCTGTGATTTTTGTAAGCCATTGTACCATTTTCCATTTATTCAGCTTGCTCTTCTAGAAATTGAAATATATATATATATATAACTAGTTTCTTTCTCTTGGTCTTACTGATTTCTTTGTGTCTTCAGGCTTGCATGCAAACTACTTCCCTTCTACTTTGTATTATTAGATAATTTCCTTATGTCTTCAGACTTCAAGTAGCTTTCCCTATTAATTAATTTATACATCTTGGGTTTTAAAGGTGAGTTATCATTAAGCATTATTAAGGTGTAAGCCATATTTTTTCAAAGGGAAAAGATACTGAAATCCAGAAAGACAATTGCATAGCCATGATCACAGTTAATTTTCATTCACAAATTGAGAGGTTTAAACTAGAAACATGTTTCTAACAGGAGGATAGATAAAAGCTCAAGGAAAATATTATTCTTCTGAATATGTCTCAGCCTTTTTCCCCATGATCACATTCCTCCAAAACGTTTCTAAAAAGATTTTAATATACTAACAATGAGATTTCAATAGCGCAAAACACCACCTCTTTTGTGATTGCTGTGAAGGGCCACAGCTCTAGGCAATAGCTGGGACTTTCTACTTTATGAATCAATTGTTGTCCCCATGGAAGTACTTGCCAGTTATGTTATTTCTCAACCATATTTTGGGTATCTCTGTACATTTGACCTTTTTTCAGTTCTTCAAATTTTCACCTTCACAGTCTGTCTTGTGCATTCCACTCTCTTTACCATCCCATGTACCTTATCAAAGGGACATTCATATACTGTCTCACTTGATTTTAGAGAGGAAAAGCTCCAGAGCACTTCTTAAGAATCACAGAGTTGAGAACATTTGAAGAAAACCTTTGTCCTTCCAGTCACCAGCACTGTCACCTAGTAGCTTTTATTTATTATTTTTATTTTTTTTATTTTAGATATTTTCTTTATTTACATGCGAATTTCTCCATTCCCAGTTTCC
>NC_045030.1:71892895-71914216 GCF_008632895.1 Mastomys coucha | reverse complement strand
CTAAATATAGCTATCTCCTGAGAGGCTCTGACAGTATCTGACTGACACAGATGTAGAGGCTCACAACCTAGTAGCTTTTAAATGGCTGGCCATAATCCAGTGATCATAGGAAAAACCTGGGTGCCTTCAGAAGCATCCTTTAGCTTACCTTGTTAATTTTGTCTGCCGTGGTGTGGGAAAATTGTTTACAGGGGAAAATTCATAGCACATAAAGGTTCACTTCAGAAAATAGGTAGATAACTTGAACAGCAGAGAGAAATAACAACACAGATGCAATGGGCAGAAGGAGTGTATACTGGGCATACACTAGCTACAGTGCAGAGTCTGATAGGATGCTCCATCACAGTATTTTTTTAAGTGACAAATGCAGCTAAAGGCTGAAAGGACATAATACACAGCTTGAGGATGATATATTTACTCCTTGTAATGACACTGAACTGATAATTCCAACTGTTCTGAGATATAGAAACTGATGAGGAGCCTAACTCTAAGACTATCTCTAGGACTGTGGTCCTCAAATGGTTGCATTTGGAAGTCAGTTGGGGATCTTTAGTTATTATGGCTAGATCTCAGTCCTTTAATTTCTTAGTTCATTGGTTTTGGATATAGCCTGAGAAACATATGGTTAGGAGGATCAATTAGGATAAAAAATTCAGCATAATCAGCTCATCACTGGTTTACGGCAAATAAGATCCTTAGAGATAGATGGGAATTATCAAGATATCAAGTTTTGATAAAGAACAAAATAAGCTCTTTTACAAACCAGCAGTTCATCCAAACCAGCAGTTCATCTTTTCACTTTGTCTTCCTATATGATCAGTATAGGAAAGCCTGGTTATTAGCCCTGCTCTTGGAGCATGTAGCCAAAAGCAACAAGAATCAGAACTTTCTAGGGAGACTCAGGTTTTCCTAAATCAAAATTTGAGACCCATTCATTGTCACTCAATACTTTCCACCTTCGCACCCCAGATTTACGTTATGAGACCCAAAAGAAGCTCCCATCACATTCCAGAGCATTTTGAAAAGTTATTTCAATTTATATAAAAGACTATGCCAAAGGTATATGTAAGTAAGCTTCTGAATTTGGCTTAGGAGGAAAAAGGTGGCAAACACATAATAACATGAGAACCAAGACCTTTGGGAGTCATGATACTACAGAATTCCTAAGCTCTCATGTCTCTATGTAAGAGCAGCAATGCTTTAAAAAGCTCTGGGTAGTGATACCTCTTCTTTTTTTTTTTTTTTTTTTTTGCCCTATTTGTGAAATATGTTCCTTGTTTTTGTTTCAAAAAGCATACTTTAGACAGTGAGACAATGAGAAGAAGGAACTCACCAGTGCATCAGCTTTGTGTTTCAGCTTCTTAGCCTCTTGCATGTAAAAATCAGCATTGTGAACACTAAAGAACAAAATAAGCTCTTTTACTAACCAGCAGTTCATCTTTTCATTTAGAAACTGAACAGTACAAATATTTTTGACTATTCATTTATTTCTACATAGTGCCTTTAAAAAGGCCAATTAATATGTCCCATATATTATAATGTATTATATATAGCAATATATATGTATGTGTATGTACACATACATATACATTCAATGTATCAGTAATATACAATGTTGAAATGACACTATAACTGGAATTTGAAGTACAGGATAGCGTATTAGGACAGAAACTTATATCCTCCAACCCCAGTTGTTACAATTGCCCAAACATATTATATAAAACGCAGCTATATATCATTCTATATAACTGAAGTAATGAATGGGAATGAATAAAAATAGCCCAGAGGAGAGAATCTGCCTTAGGAAACAGTTAAAAAAATTCAGGGTTAAAGTGGGCTAAAGACATTTATTACTGTTGGTGGATGTCTGTGTGTCGAATGGGTTTTCCTTTAACATTATAGGGCATGATGTGATTGTCTTATATTGCATGACACATACATCACTCTAGAAAATCCATCCTACCCTCATCCCCAATCACAACTCCCCAAATGGGTCTGCAATAATCTGGGGACAACATACGAGTCATCAAATGTGAGTTTGGGTCTCCGGACATTGGTGCTACTGCTGGACAGGAGGGGCAGGGCTGCCCAGGATGCCATCTCCAGGTGACTGCTATCCATAAGGCCAGAAGTGATTGTAGGGGTGATGCTAGAAATAGTAGTGGTGGTGGTTGTGGTGGTAGCTGTAGCAGTGGTGGTGGCAGTAGCTGTGACAGTGGCAGTGACAATGGCAGGAGCAGTGGCAGTGGCAGTAGCAGTGGCAATAGCCATATTGGCGACAGTAATGGTGGCAGAGGCAGCCTTTTTGGGAGCATCTCCCTCCTAGAAAAAAGGAAGACAAATAGCTTCCATTAGGTCTGGCTTTTTAAAACTATCTCTTCACAAATGCTTTGAATGTCAAGCACAGTAGGAAACACAGCATTAAAAAAATAAAAAAGAAACAACACACACAGATTGGAGATGTATATGTAGGTGATACAAGTATATTTTATACATTTTGTGGATCATCAACTTTTGTTTTCTGGTGACACTAAACAGTAAGGTAGCCGGGTTTTGTGATTATCTAGTCCATGATCATAGACTGTCACAGCAAGGGTTTAAATCTAGAAGAGAATATGAAAGGGGAGGAGAAGGAATAGTAAACAGGGAGAGAAGGAAGAAGATGGAGAAAGAGAGAGAAGTGAATGGAGGAGGGGGAGTATCAGAAGATTTGGCACTGTTCTTCAATAGTCAGTGTCTTGGCCAACAGGAGGATGACATAGGCTTTCTTCCTTAGGAGGCACTTGGCTGCTGTCAAAAGTGAATGGAATGATATTTTGTTTTCAGAGAGTAAAACCTCATTTTCACAGGTCACATACCAAATGAATAAGACACTTGTGAGAGTTTTGCTTTGAACTGGCATTGATGTAGAAAAGGATGGAATCCAGAAGAAAGTATGTGTTAAGAATTTTAACTATATATTCACACAATGTCACAAGACTAGTGCATGTTCATGTGACAGACTGCTTTTCTCCATCTGGCAACTATGGTCAATCCTGACTTTTATATCTCTAATAATACTTTCCATGGTACCACTTACGCATTATACCCTTATTAGGTGGTATCTCCCTAAGATTGCTGTGCCTCAAGGTTTGCCCCTTAGTTAACTTCTTTCTTGATCCATTTTGTCAAACTTGCATATGTTGATGGAGATTTAGCAATGAACAATGATTCCAAAATAGAAACATCAACTTTAATCTTTGAAACTCTGAATCTGCAATGACCACTTCTGAACACTAAGATCGCCCAAATTTCTCTTAGACAATTAATAGGAAGAACAATTCTTTTTATTAAATGAAAAGATGGTGTTTCCTTTCATTGCATCAGAACTTGCAATTGAGTTTGCCATTCTTGTAGTTGTCTCCAGGTTAAGGATATTGCAGCAGCCATGGTAGGAACAAATGCCTTCTCCACTAGCCAAGTTGCCTTGTGCCTGTATCCAGATGCACTTTCATGTCTCTTGTACCTTTTATGGGCCTGTCTCTCTTCCTTGTAACATATCACTCTCCAGCCATCTTATGTTCTCCTTTGAACACAAGTAAGTCTCATTTCTCACCTCAGATTAGAAGCTATTTCTGGTTTATGACCCTGCCCCTTCAGTCAGTGCTCTTAGAATTTGCTGAGTGTGTCCAGACACATAGGAATGTTTGCTTGCCTTAGTTAAAGATTTCAGTTTAAAGATAAAAGCTAAGTATGGTATTCCTTAAATCCATGAAAACTTGGACTTTTCCACTTGATCCTTGACATTCATGGCTACCAGATAATTTTTACTACCTAGGCCATATTGAGATGAATGTACAAAATGATATATGTCTATAAATTCTTATGCTGTAAACAGAAAAATATTTTAAAGATCATAGATGTACATCTGAGAAAGACTTTTGTACCAGTTCCATATCTACACTGTTAGAGTCAGATTGACCCAGATCAACCAGTAAGGCTAGCTTAGAACAGTGTCAGTTGTTTCTATGAGCAAGATATGTGAACCTTGAAGCACAACATATACCACACATATGGCATTGATAACAGTACAGAAATGTCTAATGCAAATATTAGACACAGTCATAATCTTGAAAAGTATATGAACATGAAGTATGCTTACAAGTTAATTCATTTTAATCATGGGAGGCAGAGGGAGGGAGGGTCCTGGGTAGAAGTGGGGAGGGGAATGGAAAAAGGGGGCAGGATCAGGTATTGGGGGACAGGAGAGAGGGCTAGGGAACAAGATCATGAATGGAAATATGCAGCTGGAATGGGTGTGGTTATAGGGGAATCTCTAAGAATTCCAGGAGACCTGGCATAGAAGATACTCCCAGGGATCAATGTGAGTGACCTTAACAGAAATGACCAACTGTGGAGATATGGGACCTGAAGAGACCACCTCCAGTAGTCAGACAGGACCCCCAGTGGAGGGATGGGGGACACCAACCCAGAATTGTTCCTGTCTAAAGGAAATGCAGGGACAAAAATGGAGCAGAGACTGAAGGAATGGCCCACCATCCAGTGACTGGTCCAACTTGGAATCCATCCCATGTACAGGCACCAAACCCTGACACTATTACTCATGCCATGTTGAGCTTGCAGACAGAAGCCTAGCATGGCTGTCCTCTGAGAGGCTCTACCAGCAGCTGACTGAGACAGATATAGATACTTACAGCCAACCATTGTACTGAGGTCAGGGACCCTATGGAAGAGTTAGAAGAGGGATTGAAGGAACTGAAGGGGTTGGCAAACCCATAGGAAGACCAACAGGGGCAAGTAACCTGAACCCCTGGGAGCTCCAAGAGAGCAACAAAAAAGCATACATGGGCTGGTCCGAGGTGCTAGACACATGTGTAGCAGAGGACTGCCTTGTCTGGCCTTAGTGGGAGAGGATGTGCCTAATCCTGTAGAGACTTAAAGCCCCAGGGAGGGGGGATACTCAGGGTGGACATCCTCTCAGAGGTGAAGGGGAAGGGGAAGCAGGAAGGATTCTGTGAAGGGAGATCAGGAGGATGAAACATTTGGATTAATAAAATAAATAAAATAATTAATTAAAAAAGAAATTTTGAACCATGAGAAATTGATTGTTTTTCCTGGATAGCTAGTCATTCTTTTAAAGAAATGTTTCTTTTGATATTAGATATATCTGATTCTGCAAAGAAGAGTAAATAATGCTATACAGCTTTTCACTAAGGCATATCCATTTGAGTGAATAGATTCCAAGTTAAGATGTGTTAAGAAGGGAGGGGGAGAGAAAAAGAAGGGCAGCATTTAGGATGTAAATAAATCAAATAAGTAATTAACACATACAAAAAGAGAACATCCCCATAGTCTCGCTCATATGTAGAAACTACTTAAAAAGTGGTATGAAATAAAAGAGTGACTACTAGTGACTGAGAAGAGTATTAAGGTAGGGTATCGAGAAGAGGGGCACCTGGAGAAAACAAGGTAGACACCACCAAAGCATGGCATTTGTTTATATAGAAATTCCATCATGTGTATGCTTTGGTTGGTGGTTTAGTCCCTGGGAGCTCTGAGTAGCCCCAGGTGCATATGTAGCAGAGGATGGCCTAATTGGTCATCAATGGGAGGAGAGGCCCTTGGTCCTGTGAAGGTTCCATGCCCCAGTGTAGGGGAATGCCAGGGCCAGTAAACAGGAGAGGGTGGGTTGGTGAGCAGGGGGAGGGAGGAGGAAACAGGTTTTTTTTTTTTTTTTTTTTTTTTTTTTGGAGGGGAAACTGGGAAAGGGGATATCATTTGAAATGTAAATAAAGAAAATATCTAATAAAAAATAAATGAAAAAAAAAAAGAAATTCCACATAAAAACCTTTATTTATTTATTTATTTATTTATTTATTTATTTTTGGTTTTTGAGACAGGGTTTCACTGTGTAGCCCTGGTTGTCCTGGAACTCACTCTGTAGACCAGGCTCACCTCAAACTCAGAAATTCACCTGCCTCTGCCTCCCAAGTGCTGGGATTAAAGGCGTGTGACACTAAAATAATTACCTTTGGAAATGATGGACATTTGAAGCACTATGTTTAAATTAATATACGCTGAATGCATTATGTATTAGCACCCAATGATCACATAATAGCTCATAATCATGTACTGTTTTGCTTTTCTGTATTAGTTAAAAATAAATTCAATTTACATTTCAAAGTAAAAAAAAAAACTCAGGTAAGAGTTATACAACGTGAAGGATACATTTCCAGGACAAAATATACTAATATTTATAACATTCTCCTAGTAATTTTTTTTATTTCTTATGTATCTGGCTACAGTTTCTTGAAGTGTTATCTTTGCCATAATAAAATTTAAAACATTTGCTTATATGTAACACAATACAAAGCATCATTTTTTATAATACCTAATTGTTTATAACAATATGCTAGGCAATACACAAATATAATTTCCCTGATATGTCCATGCCTTCCAAGATTTTGCAGTAGAGGAGAGTATAATAGATTATGATACTAACTGTATCACACATAAACATGTCACCCCAGCCATCGTAGAAATTTTAGGTAATGGAGGCTTATATATCAGAAGAATGAGTATATGCGAGTGACATATCATTTATATTTGCTTTTATCAAGGTATGTATTATGTATGCTTATGTTTATTTGCATATTCAAGGTTGGTTATATATTGGTTATTAATGATCTTTAGTGAGGTTGTTACTCATCATTTCAATAGCTCATATTCTTATACTTGAAAAGGGAACTGACATTGTTTATGGATATTGAAATTATATCATTCCATAATATATGCTAATTGAGCTATAGTGCAGAATACTCAAAGGACTGTAGAGTTGTTTAGCTTAGAGACATTATTGTGCCTTTTAGAAAGAGACCCACCATAAAAAGTCAATGCTATTTTTCCAACAATTCACATTGCAAATCTGATTAGTGGAAAGCATCAACTTAGGATTCCTATTCCTGTTTAGTGACGTTGGGCAACCTTGATTTCACCTATTTCTTTCATTCACTAGAACAGTGGTTGTCAGCCTGTAGGTCATTACCTCTTTCACAGAGATCACCTAAGACCATCTGCATATCAGATATTTACATTACAACACAAAACAGGAGAAAAGTTATAGTTATGAAGTAGTGACTAAAATAATTTTATGGTTAGGGGTTAGCACAATGTGCGGAACTGCATTAAAGGGTTGCAGCTTTAGGAAAGATGAGAACCACTGCTTTAGAAGATCAGTGCCTACCACATAGCAGTTTCTGTGTTCAGTGTTATGACAGTGCCCTTTCCATCCTCAAGAGCAGATCAAACCAAAGGACACCCAGGGGCTTTGGAATGATGGAGAGTTTTAGTATTTCTATAAGAGACGTGCTTGGATCTTCTGTGCCTATTCCCTCCTTGTAACATTCCCTTGGAAAAGTCACACTAGTTGAGCTGTATTAACTTATTTTTCCTTGACATAGTATTTCTTCTGAGATACTTACATTTATGGCTATCCCTTTGAAAGTAGCACAGAATTTGCCTTCACTTCTTTTAGGTTTGGTAGAGGTGATTTGTCCAGCCATGGAAATGTTTTTGTCCTGACCGAAGAGCCCATTATTGCCACTGACATTTCTACGACGTGGAGGGTCCTCGGCCAGTGGGGAAAGTGCAGGAGGGAACAGCTTTTCTTCTTTTTTCCTGTTTGCTCTCCTGGATGAATTTCTGGGGAAACAAAAAGTATAGGGTTCCATAAAATCTCATCTGGTTTCATTTGCAATTTTCATCACTACTATGGTCTCTTCAGCTAAAGTGATGCATAACTTAATGATTTATTACCTGTTTGAATGTAATGTATATAAACAGAATGATACATAGAAAGAACTTGAAAGAATCTTGCTACATACATATGAAGACATGTACATGCATACATCTCCAAGACTCATTTTTTCTGAGAAGAAGAATCTTATGGCCAGTGTAGATACTTAATGAGAGTGCTACAGTATGATATCTGAAACTTATCAAGATTATTGTCGAGTAGCTGTTTTATAAAAATTACAATGTAGACTTCAACTCCTTTATTTTTCATGATACTTTTCTTCTAACACTTAACCAAAGCAGTCCAGCAATAAATGGTACAATAAACAATACATTCCACATTTAAGAGAAATCTTATGCTTATACACTAAGAAATAAATTACACCATAAAGACTAGTGTAAAACATAAATTGGCTTTAAAAATGCTGTATACCAATGCCAAGATGTAAACATCCACTCATTGTAAATTGTTATTGAAGTGCTGATGTAATACACTTCAAAAAAAACCACTTAAAATATTCTTTGGTAATATTGACAAGAGACATATACAGTACTAAAAGAACCTCCATGCTTTTAAAGTGATTTATCTGCCCATTAAATGGACACCATCAAACAGACTAAGACTCCAAATAAAACAAAACAACTAAAATCTTATGCTAACTGCTTTACATGGTAATTGGGTCATGGATTTTCATTTTAGTTACTGTCTTGGGCTAATCAATGAAGATTACTTGAATTTTAATCTTTTCTTGGACAACTAATATTGCACTGTGCAGCCATTTACTTTTCATGATTATTGACTGCAATTTTCAATAGCAAATTAAGTCAACAAGAATTTATATTTTCCTCTTGGTCAATTTCAGTCAGTGTCTAGATATATAGATTTGCTGTGTCTCAGAGCAACAAATCAAGGATGAACAAGCATTCAGGTGGTCTGAGTTCCTGAAAGAGAAATCAGTGCCAGCTCCTTGTTCTCCTTTACTGTGAGATACGTATATGCTTATTATAGTAAGACATGCCTTCTTCCTCATCTTTTGGCTCATTCATGTGGCTCTAATTTATTGCCATTTAGTGAACCTTTTAAAAACTGAAAATATTTCTGCCATTATCTTCAGTGACTAAAACTAATAAAAGCATTTTCCAATTATTTTTGAAATGTCTTTGAAACATTAGCCATTTTACTATTGTTGTGATATCATATAAAATGATAGTGAACATATGGACCAACAGTGTTTTGGTTTTTTTTTGTTTTTTGTTTTTTAGATTTCTTTTATGTGTATCAGTGTTTTTCCTGTACATATATGTTTGCTGGCGCCTGAGGAGGCCAGAAGAGGGTGTTGTATTCCCTGAACCTAGAGCTACTACAGGAAGCTGTGAGTCACCATGTGGGTGCTGGGAATCAAACCCAGATCCTCTCCAAGAGCAACAAGTGCTCTTGACCACTTAGGAACTTGTTTAGCCATGTATCAGTATTCTTATCCATAAAGAAGTTACTCCAACAATAGAATACATAATGTATAATAATTATAATAGTACCTGACCTTTGAGGATATGTATACACACACAAGTAAACAATTGTTTTTTTCCTGTATTATTCTAACCAGTACCTCCCCGACTTGAACTGGCTAAGAAGGTAGTGGGGGCTGCAGGGTGAAGAGCTGTTTTGAGAGGTACTTGATCATAAACTGGATGTCAGAATTTTCCCATCTTCTCCTGACCTGATAAATGGAGATAAACTTCATTCTGTGCAATAGGCACCAGTGTCTTAGTCCCTTTTTATCTATCCAGTAGCAAGACAAAGGTTTCGGATGTTTAATAACTTCATTGACAAAAGACATCCAGGGAATTTTTTTCTAAGAAAGCAGCTCACTGTGATTGTTTTCAACCACAAGATTTTTTTTCATATTTGTGTCCATCTTTATACAGGATAAAGGACAGAAGAGCAGAACAGAAGAATATTGCTACAGCTTGGTCAAGTTCTAAATGTTGTGAGGGACTCACAAAAGCTTCCTTTGGCTTGTTGGGGTAACTCCAGTTGTCACAATCAGATATAGCATCTTCATCAGGTTTAGCATATTCATTTAGAAAGGAGAATATTTTCCTTTAGGAGTTTTTAAGGATTTAGAGCAAAGGGTTAAAGAACAAGAGAACAGATGAAGATTGCAAGAGGGTTCCCAAAAAGAAGAACTCTAAGGCACCAATCTTCCTCATCTTTCTTCAGTTCCAAGGACTTGATGTTGACAAGCCCAAGCACAAGAGCATGTTAAAGTCCCTATATCGGAATGATAAATTCCCCACGGAAATTGTAATTTCTCATTAACTGTAAGAACAGAGTGCATAGAAAGCCTGTGCGCTAAAAATACCATTTTCTCAATTGAGAGTTACTTTACTCATGATAGTGACTCTTCCACAAAATGGAGCAACAATTCCCTGGTAAGGTTGCTTAGTAAAGCACTGAAAGTGTGGCAAGCATCCACTACCCTGTACTCTATCTTTTATCTGTAGGTGGTATGAACTGGGCCCAGTCTGGGATCATATCACCATTATGCCATTTTATCATTCCTCCAGGAATGACTATGTTTGAGCACCAAGATCCATGCTTCCTCATGTACCTGGTCTATGCTTAGCAAAGGGGATTCCAGTTGTTTTACTGGGTTCCTTTTTCTGAGAACTATGTTAATAGATATTTTAAAGACAGAATGCACGGGAGACTACATACATATATCAAAATAGTAAGTGGTTTTTAGAGTGAGGGGCAGGCATCTTAGGATTCAAATGTTACTTGTGGACCAGGTCTAGCAATAAGGAGTCTATTTCTACCTTTCATTTCAAAACAAAAAGCCATACACCTTCAAGCTGATAACTTCTTTCCAACATCTGATCTGTGGCAGATTGATGCTGTATCACTGATGTTAAATAGGAATCTGGGAAATCAATTGTTAGTGGCAGTTGTCCAGACTGCCTCTCTGCTTTGGGCTACTGAGAGACTCCAAAACTGGGCTTTGATGGGAGTAATCTCCAATGTTGAATGAATTTATTGCAATAATTACAGAGATAGAATGTCTCAAGTAGTTGACATGATTGTTAGTTAAGTAATATTTATACACTAGAAAGGACTGTTATAATGCTTGCAGAAACAGACGGTTAGACATCCCTGGAGAAAGATGATGTTTTTTGACTGGGGAAAGTACTAAAATTCCTCCTGCTTAATTTTTGAAACTTGCCATAGAGAAAGGAGAGAAGGGGCAGTTTATTGGAACCAAAATCTATCTCTACCAGGCTTTGCTCAATACAGAACTGCCCTCATGGGGGTAGAGCACAATTTCCGAAACATGTCATTCACCTGACTAGTCTTCTAGCTTTGTATTAACACTAGGAAATGGCATTTAAAATAGCATCCTATCATGATATGGGAAATTGTCTAGTCACCATCAGGATTGAACCTTGGCCAAAAGCAGATTGATCTCATTAAGAGGATGTATGTTTTCTGATATTTCCTCTTTTTTTTGTTGTTGTTTTTTGTTGTTGTTTTGTTTTTTGTTTGTTTGTTTGTTTGTTTTTTGAGACAGGGTTTCTCTGTGTAGCCTTGGCTGTCCTGGAACTCACTCTGTAGACCAGGCTGGCCTTAATCTCAGAAATCCACCTGCCTCTGCCTCCCAAGTGCTGGAACTAAAGGCATGCACCACCACCGCCTGGCATGATATTTCCTCTTTTTAATTCAGTTTTATTTTTTTGCTTGGTGAAGAATGTTACCTGTGGTTAATTTTGATGATTATTCTGAGTTGTAATAAAGAAATGGTCCTTAAAAGCTCATGTTCACCCTAAACATGATAGCCCATATTCTGTTCTTAATTCATGTTAGACCACTTGTTAGAGATTCTTGTCAAGTTTGGAGTAAGCCACTCTCGATTCTAGCTTAACATTCTAATGAGACAGGAAGCCCTCAATATGTTCAAACATGATGTTAAAACAATCACACAAGGATCAGGACACTGAAATAGGGAAAACTTACTCTCTAGTGCTGGGAGGCTTGTGGGGCGGGGCTGGTGAGATGCAAGGAGGAAGCAGGCAGAGAGTAGTGTTGTCCTCCAGGCGTTGCTTCTTCTCAGGGATTTTCTCTGCAGCTTCTGCTGGCTTTTACAGGGAAAAATATGCAGAGCTTCAAATACATACCACATACATCCAAATAAACATATCTCTCTCCCCCCTCTCTCTGTCTCTCTGTCTCTGTCTCTGTCTCTGTCTCTGTCTCTCTCTCTCTCTCTCTCTCTCTCTCTCTCTCTCTCACACACACACACACACACACACACATACACACAAATTGAAAAAGACAGTTTGCTTCTAGGTGGAGAGATAAGTGTGTACCTTTGATCAGACAGAAAAGCAATCAACCTTTCCTAGTCTAGTCCTACCACGAAGTTGGTATATGAGAAAAGAGGTTAATCTGAAGAGGCCATCTCTTGCAGCCAGACAGAAACCCCATTTAGAGCATTTGGAGAGATAGAAACATTAACTCACCCACAAAACTTTCAACCCCAAATTTATCCTGTCTATGAGAAATGCAGGCATCGGGGATGGAGCAGAGACTGAGGGAATGGCCAACCAATAAGTGGCCCAACTTGAGACCCATCACTTGGGCAAATACCAATCCCTGAGAATATTAATGATACTCTGTTATGCTTGCAGATAGAAGCACGTTGTCCTTTGAGAGGTTCCACCCAGCAGCTAACTTAGACAGATGCAGACGCCCACAGCCAAACAGTAGGTGGAACTTTGGGACCCTTATGGAAGAAGAGGAAGGATTGACAGCTCTGAAGGGGATAGGAACTCCATAGGAAGACCAACATAATCAACTAACCTGGACTCCTGGAGCTCTCAGAGTCTGAACCACACCAAAGAACAAACACGGGCTAGACCTAAGCCTCACCACACATATGTAGTAGATGTACATGTGGTTTCTGAACAACTAGAATGGGGGTATCCGAAAATCTGTTGCCTGTCTGAGATATGTTCTTCTAGCTGGGCTGTCTTGTCTGGTCTCAGTGGGAGAGGAAACACTTAGACTCTTAGAGATTGAAATGCCAGGGTGTAGGGATACCCAAGGAGGACTCTACCTGCTCAGAAGAGAAAGGAGGGGGATAGGGGAAGGATTATAGAAGGGGGTGACTGAGAGGGGATCAGTGAGTGGGATGTAAAGCAAATAAGTAAAAATAAATAAATAAGTAAATCTTATTGAAGATTGTGTGGTACGGAAACCTTATCACAAAAGTGAAGAGAATCTATGATTTCCATACACTTCCCTCATCAACATTGCCTTTACAAAGTGATAAAAAATGAACACTGTAACCTCAACATGACATAAATCCTGTTTAAACAACATGAGGCTTGTGGGTGGCTTATAAAGGCTGTCTATGTAATCAACAACATGTAAGTGAAAGGAGCATGTGTCAAGCCTTTAGTTCTTAAATGTATTCATTGCAGAGGCATATGTTCACTCTGTATTGTTCTCATCAATAAGAAAAAAAGAATTAAAGAAGGTCAAGAGTCACACACTTCATACTCAACAGTTCTGGAATCCTTTCATTGGATAGATTAGTACAGGACTCACTAGAGAATACTGGGAATTCTCTTTAGGACTCACTTGCCTCCTAGAATTGATCTGCCTTCAAGCAATCCCTTGATAGGCAGCCCCTCCAGTTTGCCAATCACACAGATTGTTCCATTTCCCTAGCACTTTCTGATACCTTCATATTCTCCTGTCTCCTTGTATCCCTTTGTGCTTTCTAGTCCCCTAGCTTTCCCCAGTCTCCTAGTCCTTAGTTATCCCCAGGTCATTTTTCTAGTACTGCCCAGTTTCCTACAAATTGTGTCCATCCTAGCACTCCCTAGTCTCTTGGTGCAGCCTTGTCTCATAATACTCATTTTATAGTCTCCTAGGATTTGTTTGTATCCTGATGCTTCCCACAGTCCTAGTGCTGCCCAGAATACCAGAGCTCCCCTGTCTTTCACTGTTCGTGTTCTAACATGGACCAGTCTTCTACTGCTCCTTACTCTCCTAGTGTTCCCCAATCACTAATACTTGAATCTCTTACTATCTCCTCCTTAACCTGAAAGCATTGCAAAGACTGTTAGCTCCCTCCTGTCTCTATACACTCCACTCTCCAAGTTCTTGGCTCCAACCTATCCCTAGATCCCTAGTATTTCCTAGTTTCCCAGGATACGCAGTCTCCTAGAACACCCCAGTAAACTAGCACTCCCCATGTTCTACTATTTTCCCAACTCCCAGAGTTCTGCATGTAGTTAGTTGTTACTTTTTACTGTCTAGTAACATTCCCCTGTTCCCCAGTTCTGCCAACATTTTGTATTGCCTTTCCTCAAATAGTCTGCAATCTCAGGGGGTTCACCACACTCCTAGACTTTTTGTCTTACACACGGTCCCAAAGTTCCAAATATTTTCTTTTCTCCTATCACTCTAGCCTTTTAATGAGCTCAAGTCTACAGTGCTTTTGAGTCTACAGTGTGTTTGGCTGAAAGCTCTTGTAGAATCAAAGTTGTTCCTAACCATCTTGTATTCTCTGGAATCTGTGGTATCCTCTCTTCAAAGGTTCCTCAGGATCCTGGTATTTCTCCTCTTTTAGTATTTCTTGTATCTAGTGATCCCATTTGCTAGGGCTCCTTACCATCCTAGTATCTCATAATCTCCTAGCATGAGGCAATCATCAGTTATGCGACCATCACCTAAAATTCCCCTGTCTTTGAGTGTACCAAATGTCTAGCTCTGTCCTATCTCTGAATACTCCTCTGTCTCCTAGCACTCCCGTGTCTGAACATTACCCTGTATCCCAGCTCTCTTGTGCCCCTGAGTACTCCTATGTCTCTTAGAACTCCTCTGTGAGTGTTCTCACATCTTGCATGAGCCTCTTTCTGTGTTCTCCTATATGTTCCATCTCTTCTCCAACTCTGCTTACTATTCTGTATCCCAGAACTTCTCTGTCTCTGAACACTTCATGTATGCTAACACAACTCTTTCTCTGAATGTTCCCTTCTCTCCTAGCGTTCCTCTGTTTCTGAGTGCTCCCCTGTCTCCTAGTGTTCCTCTGTCTCTGAGTGCTCCCCTGTCTCCTAGTACTCCTTTGTAGAGTGTTCCCTGTCACCTACCACTTGCCTCTCTGAATGTGTTCAGCTGTCTCCTAGCACTCCCTCTGTCTCTGAGTGCTCCCCTGTCTCCTAGTGTTCCTCTGTCTCTGAGTGCTCCCTGTCTCCTAGCACTCCTCTGTCTCTGAGTGTGTCCTGTTATCTAGCACTCGTTTCTCTCCGTGTGCTCTCATATCTCCTAGCACTCCTCCATCTCTAAGTGCTCTCCTGTTTTTTAGCACCTCCTTGTCTCAATAATACACCATCTCCTAATATTCCATATTGTTCTACAGCTCCTGTTTCTCTTGTACCCTTCTTTTTCTCTGTCTCTGTCTCTGTCTCTGTCTCTGTCTGTCTGTTTCTCTCTCCTTGCATTCACCTTTTAGGTGGTGTTCTAGTTGGCCTGGCATTCCTGGCATTCTACAATACTAGTGTAAAATTTCTTGGTGTTTCAGAACTTGTCAGTGTTCCACAGAATCCCATATTTTGGTGGTATTTCCTGGTACCCCTCAGTCTTAAAGCACTAGCCAATGTACAAGAGCTTCCTTATGTCAGTGTTCCTGCTTTCTACTATTCCCTATGTCCTAGTGTTCCATACTCTAGTATTCTCAAGCTCCAGTCTCATAATGCTCATTTGCTTTCTAGGGCTCTACAGTCTCCTACTACTCCCTGGCCTCCTAGGGCTTGACTGTGTCTTATTGCTTCCCAATGTCCCAAGGCTTCTTCAGTTCCCAGCTACTCCTTCTTCTCTTGCATTCACTATATGCAAGAAATATAATTATTTAATAGCATTCCTCTATATGGTCACACTCAGTCTCCTACAATTTCCTATTCATCCATCACTCTCCTTTCTTCAGCACTTTTCAGGCTATCCATAATTCCACAGATGCCTTTTATCGGGCTTTTCCCTGTGTCTTCATGCCTTTCTTTCTCATATTACACCTGTCTCCTGATATTTCACTGTTTTTTTTTTTAGGTACCTTCAGTCTCCTCTACTTTTAAACCCCCTAATTACAGGAGAATGAAGTCACTTAGAGCACCTCATTCAATAAGTCACTATTGTCTGTAGGTAATCTGTCTTTTGCTAAGCAACAGTAGCAAAAGTCACATTCAAGACAACCCCTACTAGAGAGAAATGGGGTTTGGGGATGAAGAACGGATTAGGAGTTGCATCCTTGGGCTGCTATGGTGCTGTGAGGAATACTATTAGCAAAATAGCACCACAGAGAACTTGATTCTGAAAAAGCTAGGCCAAGATAAGGAGATAAATCAGAAAAAGTTTATTAGCTATAAACTTTCTACATATTTTAATTGGTAAAGGTAATTCTAGATTTCCTCTTCTGGTGACCCTATGTGAGCTTAGAATTGATACCAAGGAATCTTCAGATGAGATTTTCACAGAGTAATCCTTTTAAGTAGGGCCACTAATCCTAGAAGGTATATAAAACTTTAGTGTTGTAGATAACTGATTTATGAATGCATTAATATTTGTCCAGAGAAATGAGCAAATGCAGAACCTTTGACCATTATGGGAAGAGAGGTAACCTGTTAATGCTGAAGTGGTAAACTGTAAGCAATAATATAGGAGCCATTGACAGTAGGAGCAATCTAAGGCACTTACTCCAGGGACTGTATATCATAGCAAAGAGGCTTGTTCGTATTCTTTTTTCATATATATCATAATTTTTCTTATTCCATATCAGATACCCTTACCAATGTCTACCATACACCCTATAATTCCTAACACCATGGTCGTATGCCAAACATTTCATTCCTTTTAGAAAATGTCATTTCCTTTACCAAAGCTAGAACTCCTCTGTCATTGCTCTTCTTAAAAAAAGACTACAGAAAACTGAAGTGCCGTCTGCTCACAAGCACAGGACAGACTCCATTGGACAACCTACCTTGTGCTTGCGCTTGCCCTTAGGGGCTGGTTTTTCCACAGCTGCGGCAGCAGTTTGACGCTTGGGTTTAGAGGCAGTCTCCTTGTGGTCTGTCTTTGCAGGTGCTGCTGGGACTGAATGTTGGCCAGGTACTCTAGAAAGTAAGTCAAGGTCAATCTTCACCCAGAGGTTTTTTGGGTTTTCATGATCCCGTAGAGGGGACAAAATCTCAGTTTGCATGGCAGGAGGTGGTGAAACAGCTGTCTCCTCACTCCTGGTGGATAAGTTGTTGCTGTTGCTATTGGCCAAGGTGCTAAGTGTCAGGCTGGCATTAGAAGTCTCCTTGGATTTAGAAGTATTACCTCCAGGAGCAATGCAAGGTGGCAGTACTTTGATCTGCAGGGTCTCTTCCTGGTCTGTATTGGAGTCAGATGTAGATGAATCTGTTTCAATAAATTCCCGGGACTTGGGGACAATTTTTCCAGGCCCTCTATACTTCTTCTTCTCAGTGGTCAGAGGAACATGAGGCCTTGGCTCTTTCCTAGGCACTGGTTTGTGGGCAGTAGCTTTGTTGCGGCTTCGTGGTGGGTCAGGAAGCTCCACACTTTCTTTCTCTTTGGGAGTGCTGCTGGTAATATTTGGTTTGGGCCAGGTAAACTCCTCAAAGCTGGTGTTTTTCTCAACTTTTTTGGGCTGTTTCTTTCCAATTGTTCTTTGAGAAACTGTGTCAACTGATGTTGACAACTTATGCTTCAAGGCCTTTGTTTCTGGGGTTTTCTGCGTGGGCCTTGGTCGAGCTTTCTCCCTAATAAGAGTAAGGAGAGGCCTTTCTTTGGGTACAGCCACAGCCTGGGTAGGGTTTGGTTTCACTTTGACCTGGACCTCCACTGGTTGTATTATTGGAGGAGGCAGAGAAATGGTCTCTGCGGGCGTCTCATTTTGGCCACAAATAAATGACTTGTTCTGGGATGTGACTTTGTTCAGCCATTTGTCTAGCTGCCATTTGTTGGTTGAGGGTGGCTCAGGCTGTAAATTGAGAAACAACAACAAGGATGCATTTTACACATGTAGAGAGACTTTATAGGGACTTTTTGTATAGTGATTATATGGTGCTAAGAAATTCTTAGATGATGTGGGCTGGAGATAGATATAGTTGAGTCCTTGCCCACTATGCATGGAGCCCTGGCTTCCATTCTCAGAACCACATAAACCAGGTATGGTTGTAGAGGATGATCAAATGTTCAAGGACATTTTTAATTACATAGCAAGTTTGAGCTTGAAGCTATTTTGGGCTACATGAGACCTTGTAACCAAACAACCAAACAACAAGAAAACCAGACTATTTTGGACTTTAAGTGACAGTCCACATACACAAACATATACACATCCATTGAGAAATATACTTTCAGTAAAGATTAAGAGAGTGATTTGTTTTCCCCTGTATCGGACTAGATAAAAAGCATATAACTACAAATCAACCAAAGTTTGTTTTTTTTTAAACACTAGTTTCTAATGTTCCTTTGAAAAATTCTCTCCTCTAGCTCGTAAGTAAAGGTTCTTCACAAGGAGATGCTTCAGACAGTAACCAGGGGCTCCTGAGAGTGAACTCTGTTCCCAAAAGCTTTTGCTAAGAATCATTGATCCACCAGGAGCCAGAGGTTATGGTATCTACTCCTAAAAAGAAAACTAAGTGTATCTCAAGTGTTTTCAGAAGGAAATTATTTCCATTTTCAGAAATACTAGGGTTTACTACATGATGCTGTGATTCTTTAAAAACACTACTACCTTTGTGTTTGTACTGGAGGGTGAAATAAATTGATTCCCCTAGACCACCATGCTTTCCTAAATATAGGGGCAATAGTCAATTTATGGGGATGTGGATGTAGACTTTGACATTCACTATGAAGTAATAGAAATGATATATCTAATTCACATGTTTGATATTTAACTCTGATTTCTACCAGTTTAAAAAAAGCCATCATTTTAATTAGAAGGGCTCTTTTTTTGAAAGCCAACAAGTATGTGGCAACAGTAAATAGAGGATGGCAGAACTAAAGATTCATTAAGTAGCTATGATCCCTGCTTATAGAAAACAATAGCAGGTAACTATTAAGGAAACTCTCTCACCGGCTTAGCAGTGTAGTTCCAGGGTTAAAAGCTAGCTCTGGCAGTATACTGACCTAGGTTTAAGTCTTTGCTTTATTACTGTATATCTGGGAGATCTTGGGGGTAGTTTTAGCTTAAATTCTCATAAACATACATTGCCACCTATAAAATGTCCTATAGTGTGAGAGAGTATAGTGTTGGGTTGTTAGTAAGAGTGAATGAGAAAATGTAAGTCAAGTGTCCAGCACAGCATTTGCTATTTTTAACAGCAATAAAATGACTACTGCCTCTATTACTCCTTACTGGTTATTGAGAAAGAAATGTACCAAGAGCCATGAGATGAGTTTCCTTGTTGTACCATATGCAGGCTCCAGGAACCAGAGCACTTAGACAGAGGATGGGAAGGGAAAAACGAACTCTTGCATTTCAGAGTTATTGTTCTGGTGTTTGGAGTGCTGGGCTAAACATTTTATACCATTATTATCTGGCACATGATATAAATTGAAATAAAGAACATGTGACTTCTTGAGTGCCCTTTACCTTTAAATAAAGGCATATTTCTCAAGTCTTCTTTGCTTAGTATCCATTTGCCACCTTAGTAACTTTAAAGTAAAGTGGGGTTGTCATCTTTAGACCTACAAGTGGGTCTTGACTGGTTTTGTTGGTTCACTTAAACACTAAATTGCAAGTTTCATCATTACTGTACTAGTTGTATGTGGAATGAGGCTTGAGGCTCAGAGTAGCTTAGTGACTCCCATAGAAAATACAGCAAGCAACCTGTACAACTTAGAGCTACACAAAAGGGATCTGTATATGTTTGGGCATACACAAATATACATTTGAAAGAAACAATCTTACCGAGTCTTTAGCTACTTTCCTGAAGTAGTTATTATATGAAAGTACTTCAACTGGTGATGCATCTGGCATGCACCTTATGCACCAGCATATAGATGGATCCAAGGCCTTGACAACTCACCTCTGGAGTAGCCACTCTAGGAGCCTCATTGGATTCGCTGTCAGTGGTGCTACTTTCAGTGTCTGAGTCTGATTCTGAGCTACTCTCTGACTCACTGGAGCTGCCAGACCCCACATTAGCCTGTGCTGCAGGTGTAGGCTGTGGTGTGGCCAAGAGTGAGCTGAAAGAAAAATGACATCATTTATTACCTCATCGAGTCTCAGACTTGAAAGAAAGAAACAGCATGGTTCAATATAAAGACTTATGATATGAGCTGCAAGAAGAATAGATTACAGGATCCTCACCTGACAGAAACAAAATAGAAGACTTCAAGAACCCAGTGTGAAGGCCAATGTCAAAAGTTTGAGTTGAAGCAAGCCACCTGGGCCCAGCAAAGTTCTTTTTCTTCTGGGAAGCCCTTCCCTCCTTCATATTCCATATGAAAACTTTCAACAGAGATTTCATACCTTACAAACATAGACTAAAAGCTGAGACTCAGAGGTTTTATTATTTCAGTTATTTATTTCAGTTAATTTCTCATTTTCTGTTGCTATTTTGTAGATTTCCACCCCAACTTCTTGGAATATAGCTCAATAGTCATATTTCTAAAAACTGGTAACTTCAATTTTCATTTTATTGGAGGAAACTGAGGCCTAGGGTCTACAAAGGACTTGACTTCAGACCTGGTATCATGGTACCCTGGCCCCTTCAAATGATAACAGCTGTACTTATTACATGTTGTTCCAAGGGTCCAAGGTGTGGTCCTCCATTTCTGTGTGTTGGATCCAAGAATAAGGAAATGAGAACATGTACTTCTTGGCAGTCCTCACTATCGAAGTATTTTGTAATACTTTGAAATACTTATTAAGTAGGAAACATCTACTTCCAATGCTTGATTTTTAAATGTGGAAAGCTGATCCAGCAAAGTATTTGCAAAGCTAGACCATTTGCTACTCTGCCTTTATTGGGAATCAACACTTCTTTACCAATCCTTTACTTTCTGTGCACTGCACCAAATCAACTTCAGCTGTCTCATAGCATTCTGGGGCATAGCATTGTTTTTTCTGTCCTTTTAATCACTGTTTCTTTGGATTGAGTTCTTTTTTACTTTGTCTTGGGAACTGTGCAAAAAAAAAAATCAAACAAACAGACAGGCAGACAGACAGACAAACAAACCTTCAAGGAGGATTCTAATCTCAGTAAATCTCTTTAAATTCGTCCTCTTTTGAAGATCAGTTGAACTCAAAGTAGGTTTGGGAATAGTGCATTTTTCCTTTGCACCTGACCCTGATTCATTCTGTTTGCTCCATCTCCACCTTATGCTTCTCAAACACTACAGCACTTTTCTTGGCTTTCTCACCTAACTCTGACATTGCGGGCCATTATTATTTTTCTAGTAAAAGGCTGGTTCCTAATATTCATTCATATGTAAATTCATTTTGATATCTT
>NC_045030.1:71888030-71891473 GCF_008632895.1 Mastomys coucha | reverse complement strand
CAGAGCCACCACTGAGTTAATGCCTTTAAGATAAAATGCACTAACATAATATACATAAAGCACAGCTATTTTACTTACCAGAATCAACTTACTCATAAACTAAGAAAGCAAACTCCACAATATTAGTAGGAGACTGTGTGAATATGTACGTTTAAAGTAAGTGTGCTTTATCCAAAGCCATTCTGAGGACAAATGCATTTTCATATGTAGATTTTAAAACCTCAAAATTAATATGTTGAATGTAAGTCATACATAAATATTATAATGGGCTCAATCAGATCCCTTAATGAAACTCAATATTGCTTCAGTAACCTTCACAGTGTGCTTTACATTCGATTAGGTCAAGGGTGTCATCAAATGAATTTGTCTCAAACTTAAAAAGAAAGTTCTAGAACTTTCTGAATTTCAGAATCACAATTAAGTGATCATGAACATTGATAGAAACCACTACACTCATTCTGCTAGGTAAATGGAAACAATATAACTGAGCCTAAGCCTCACTTCCTATGGACTCTTCCCAGAAACAAAAGAAGCCAAGATGTAAATACTATCTTCAAAACAGAACAAATGTCAGCATGAGTATAATTGCTTCAGGCCCTGACTCTTGTCTGGAATCTACCACGGAACTTTCATGTCAGCAAAGCATCACTGCATTTCACTTAGCTGGTTGCTGAAAACTGTTATCTGGTCAGCTAAATTCCCACTTCTACTATATTTATTTTCATATCGTTAATTTATTTTTAAAATGTATACTAAACTGACTGTTAATGAAGCCAGCCGATGCAATACTTGATTCTACATAGAACATGAATGATTACTTCATAATTTATAACTCTTCATTTACCAAGTCTTCATTAAAATTATTTCCCACATACCACTTATTATTATATTTACATAAACTATATTTCTAAAGAATGCTAGTGGTTCCAATGTGTGATATGAAGATCACTTACATTTAGTATAAAAAAGTAACTGCTCCATATTCCATACTCAATGATTTAAATCCTACTGGAATATAACTTCTCAAAGGATACAGGTTTGTAACAACTTCAAAGTCGACTGTTGAATCTTTCATAGATCAGCATTGCTACTGTATTCATCAGTGAGTCAGCCTTACGCAATGAAGCAAGGCCTCATTTTAAATCTACTCTCATTTATTTTTGTCTTCATCATTGCAGCACAGACTAGAGGGGGAATTCAAAATTCAGGAGAGAGAGTTGAGTAGGCTACTGGGACGGAAATTTGGGAGCCGTTAAAATGACTTCTTTAGACAGGATTGGCTCTGGTCTAAGGATCTTGAGAGGGCTGGAAGAAATTAAAGAATTTAAAAAATGGTCCATCTACTGTATACTATATTCTAGACACCAATACATTTGTGATCATATTGAATAAACATTTCCAGAAACAATTGGGATTAATTTGTGACACCATAATTAATGAGTAGAGGCAAGAAAAGCAGAGGCTGGAAATGGTATTGAAGAAACTGGGACTATTTGATAAGAGTTAGGGGTAGAAAGTGGGTAGATCATAGCATGAATAACAGCATTTAACAATGCAAAGGTCTGTCCATTGAGAAAAGGAGGGACAAAGAATGTCTTTCAAGATAACACGGGGATAGATATCTAGGCATCTACTGGGGAATATTTCACTTCGATATTTTTTAAAGGTTGTTTTTTTTCCCCGATGTTGAAGTAAAATATTCTCTGCAAGTCAGTGATCAGGTAGCAAAATGGCAATGGAAACTGTGATAGTTTTATTATACATGTCAAATGATATTTCCTTTCCCGGTTTCCCCTCTTACAAAAAGAAAAAAAAATAAAAAAAACCACTGTTCTTTTCCCCTTCCCCCTTGCTCACCACCCCACCCTCTCCTGGCCATGGGATTCCCCTACACTGGGACATAGAACCTTCACAGGACCAAGAGCCTCTCCTTGATGACTGACTAGGCCATCCTCTGCTATACAGATGCTGCTGGAGCCATGAGTCCCACCATGTGTACTCTTTGGTTGGAGGTTTAGTCCCTGGGAGCTCTGAGGGTACTAGTTAGTTCATATTGTTGTTTGTCCTAAGGGTCTGCAAACCCCTCAGCTCCATTGGTCCTTTTTCTAACTCCTTCATTGGGGACCCTGTACTCAGTCCAATGGATGGCTGTGAGCCTCCACTTCTGTATTAGTCGGGTACTGTCAGAGTCTCTCAGGAGACAGCTATATCAGGCTCCTGTCATCCAGCATTTGCTGGCATCTACAATAGTGTCTGGATTTGATGATTAAATATGGGAAGGATTCCCAGGTGGAGCAGTCTCTGGATTGTATTTCCTTCAGACTCTGTTCCATAGTTAGTCTATGCAACTCTTTCCATGGGTATTTTGTTCCCCCTTTTAAGAAAGAACGAAGTATCCACACATTGGTCTTCCTTCTTCTTGAGTTTCTTGTGGTTTGTATCTTGGGTATTCTGATCTTCTGGGCTAATACCCACTCATCAGAGAGTGCATACCATGTGTGTTCTTTTGTGATTGTGTTCCCTCACTCAGGATGATATTCTCCAGATCCATCCATTTCCCTAAGAATTTCATAAATTCATTGTTTTTAATAGCTGGATAGTACTCCATTGTATAGATGTACCACATTTTCTGTATCCATTCCTCTGTTGAGGGACATCTGGGTTGTTTCCAGTTTGTGGTTATTATAAAAAAGGCTGCTATGAACATAGTGGAGTATGTGCCCTTATTACATGTTGGAGCATCTTCTGGGTATATGCGCAGAAGTGTTATAGCTGGGTCCTCTGGTAGTACTATGTCTAATTTCCTGAGGAACTGCCAAACTGATTTCCAGAGTGGTTGTACCACCTTGCAATCCCATCAGCAATGAAGGAGTGTTCCTCTTTCTTCACAACCTCACCAGCATCTGCTGTCACCTTAGTTTTTTATCCTAGCCATTCTGGATGGTGTGAGGTGAAATCTCAGGGTTGTTTTGATTTGCATTTCCCTGATGACTAAGGATGTTGAACACTTCTTTAGGTGCTTCTCAGCCATTTCCTATTCTTTAGTTGAGAATTCTTTTTTTAGCTCTGTACCCCATGTTTTAATAGGGTTACTGGGTTCTCTGGAGTCTAGCTTCTTGAATTCTTTGTATATATTGGATATTAGCCCTCTATCAGATATAGGATTGGCAAAGATCTTTTCCCAATTTGTTGGTTTCTGTTTTGTCCTATTGACAGTTTCCTTTGCTTTACAAAAGCTTTGCAACTTTATGAGGTCCCATTTGTCAATTCTTGATCTTAGAGCAAATTTTCTTTAGGAAAATTTCCCCTGTGCCTATTTGCTCGAGGTTCTTTCCCACTTTCTTTTTTATTAGTTTCAATGTATCTGGTTTGACTTGGAGGTCCCTGATCCACTTGGACTTGAGCTTTGTACAAGGAGATAGGAATGGATTGATTTGCATTTT
>NC_045030.1:71883487-71887507 GCF_008632895.1 Mastomys coucha | reverse complement strand
ATCTACCTGCCTCTGCCTCCCAAGTGCTGGGATTAAAGGCGTGCACCACTTCTTTTTCAGAGACCTGAAGTTCTTGTCATACAGATCTTTTACTTGCTTAGAGTCACACCAAGATATTTTATATTATTTGTGACTATTGTGAAGGGTGTTGTTTCCCTAATTTCTTTCTCAGCTTGTTTATCCTTTGTGTAGAGGAAGGCCATTGATTTGCTTGAGTTAATTTTATATCCAGCAACTTTGATGAAGTTGTTTATCAAGTTTAGGAGCTCTCTGGTGGAATTTTTGGGGTCACTTCAGTATACCATCATATCATCAACAAATCTTGTTCAAAGGTTCTAATCCTCTAGGAACTAAAGTGTTTAGGTCTAAGATAATCTCTCAAATGCACTTCATCAGTCACATATATCTTGTTAAACTGGAGTACTAAAAAGTGTATTATTGAAGAGCTGGGTTTTTAAAATTAGTTTATTCACTTTCTATCCTAATATCAGGCCCTCCTCCCAGTCTCCCCATCACACATTCCTTTGCCCAGTTATCCCTCTCCTCCTCTGAGAAGGAGGATCCCTCCTGGGTATCCTCCCCCCCCACCCCCACACTGTGGCAGATCCATCATTGAAGTATTAGGCACATCCTCTCCCATTGAGGCAGACAAAGCAGCCCAGTAAGGGGAACAGGATATGCAGGCAAGTAACAGATTTAGGGACATCCCCCTCTTCCAGTTGTTTAGGACCCACATGAAGGTCAAGCTGCACATCTGCTACACATGTGCAGGGGGCCCGAGGTCTAGCCCATGTGTTTTCTTTGGTTGGTGGTTTAGACTCTGAGAGCTTTGAGCCCCAAGGGTCCAGGTTAGTTGACTTTGTTGGTCTTCCTGTGGAGTTCCTATCCTGGAAGAGCAGTTTTAAGGCTTAGGCTTTTCATTAATTCAGGTTAACAGGGTTCAGAGAGCCAACCATTTGTATTAATGCTCTTCAAGTCTGCTCCTAATTCAACTACAATTTCCTTTCATAAGGAGTAAAGAAAATTATGAAATAATTAATTTGCTTAATCAAAGTATGTGGGCATCAAAAAGAAAATTCTGAATTCTTGGATAAGTAATATTTTTTAGTGGGAAACATAAGTAGGAAATTTTGACAAGAAAGTCCTGGAGATACTGATATTAGCAACAAATGCCCGAAGCCCCAGAGCTTGCCAAAGACATGCAACATTACATATATTTCAACACAGACTTGCATTAAGTTTTTTAGTTGAGTCTTGTGCAAATTTTGCTATCCTACTTTCCTAATTTTAGAAGGATCACATGCCTGTCTACCAGCCAATTTAGGATAATTTTGTATTTGAGTTTATAATTAAGTTGTGAAGAGATCTCTACTTGTGAAGAGATCTCTACCTCTCTTCCCCTAAAATTTTACTTTATATATTTTAAAACTAAAATTTAGTTTATAAAACTCTGCATTTGATAAGTCTAGGAATACATTTGCTTCATCAAGGCTAAGTCACTAGAAGCATACCTTCTGAACTGTGGACTTTTTCCACAGAGTGAGAACAAACCACTTTCTATCCATTTTAAGAAGTTTGAATCTTCCCATATGTCTCCCAGCAGCCCTTCCTTGACCCATATGTCCAGTAGAAAGGATACCAAGAATGGAAAACATTATAGAGGTTAAGCAGAATCATAATGTATGATATAGACAAAAGGCAGAGTTGTTCTGGTAGGAGTGGATGAAATGGCAAGAGAAAATAGGATGGCCCTTAAGTACCACTTAAAGACAAAATATCCTATATACAAATATGTACCATCAAAATGAAGATATTCTTTGAAAATGCTCTGATAATATTGATGAGCAGTCATATCATGTCCACTTGTGATCTGTGTCATACTCTGACACAGCTTCAATTATTTTTCCAACAGGTATATACATAATACTTAATTTGCTATCTGATCCTTGTGTCTGCAATGAATTCTGATCCACACGTATTTACATACCTACTCATTTTCACGAACTACTTACTGTATACTACAACTTTTAAGGCTGTGAATGACTGGAGAGGTCTGTGGTTAGCAGAATAATGACTGACCCCAATAACATCCACACCATTATCCATGGAACCAGTGAATATGTCACTTTAAATAGTCAATGGGAATTTGCATGTATCAATAAATTGAAGATCTTGAGATTAAATATTATTCTGGGTTATCCAGATGAGCCTGGTTCGATCACAAGCATCCTTCCAAGAGAAAGAAGAATTTGGAAAACTAAGTAAGGTTGTGGATGTAATGTAAGAATTTGATCTGCTGGCTTTGATAATGGAGGGAGGTCAAGGACTGTGACAAGCTCTGGTTGGGAATCAACCTTATTTTAGAGTCATCAAGAAGACTGAAGATAATAAATTGTGCCAATAGCATAAATGAGCAAGAAACTATTTCTCCTTGTAGGCTTCAATAAGGAATGCAGCTCACACCCTCATTTTTACCTAGTGAGGCTCATGACCAAGTTTGAGCTCCAGAACTCTGGTAACAACTTGTATTGTTGGAAATAATTTCCTGTGGTATGGTATAAGATACTAATTTAAGGTAAGGGAAAAATACAAGATTCTAAAACAAATGAATAAAATACTGACCACAGCAGATTATACTTTAGCACATTTTTCTCTGTTTATGAAGTTTCATTTTCCTTCAAAGTCTACAAGCAAGGCCACCCTGAGAAGCATGAGAGCCAAATGATGAGCTACGGAGCAGTTGTCAGATGCAGGAAGATGCTCGTAGATTATTGTCACCATGAAAAGGGGTGAATCAGTCAGGGTGACTGCAAACCAATGTTTTGAAGCTGTCAGAAATGAAAATGGCTGGCAATGTCTGTTTTTCTATGTTTATTAGAAGCTGTGTCCTTTCTGAATAGACGGTAATGAAAATTGTGGTAATGGCTTTTCATAATTTCATTTACTGACCAATCAATCAGATCTGAGCTGTGATTTTAGTGGACCAACCAGATCAAGATCTTAGGGATTTTCTTTCCTGGGCCCATTTTCAGTCCATTTAAATAGCTACAATTCCCCTGATAGCTTGAGAAAGAGTATATTGTTATAACCAGGAAGAGTGTGAGGTTATATACCAGAGTATCCGATCTGGTTTTGGCATTTAACCATTATGCTACCTTAGGCTAGACACTCAATAATTAAGTCTTACTTTTTTATATGTAAGTTGAGGATAATAAACTACAAGATTTTAAAGAGGACAATATGGGCCTTTGGTTGATATAATTCTTTAAACTAATATATCTCAAACTTTATTGTGTATGGGAATCAACTAGAGACCTTGTTAGTGTGCCAGATTCTATTTAAGGAAGCTTGAGGCAGGATCTGATTTGTATATTTCTAATGGAACCCCAATGATATCTAAACTGCTGGTGGACTTCATGGACATCAGTGAGGCTAAAATCTACTCATGGCTAATCATTAACTAATCTATTGGAAGAAAAATAAGTTAATGTGTTACAAATTTGAAAACATAGGCTAAAACACAATGTTGGTATCATATATGCATTTCCATAATTCTTTTTCTACCTATAATAACAAAAAGCTGGCTGTTCTCCGTAATCTATTATATATGCTAAAATTTAAGCTCTTATGTTAGGATATGTGTGGGTGCATACATGCATGTGGGTGGGTAAAACCCATATTTGCACATGTAGAGGCCAGAAATTAATACTGGGTGTCCTTCATTACTCTCTACTTCATTTTTGGAGACAGGGTTTTTCATTAAACCTGAAACTAATTTGGCTAGACTGGCTAGCCTGAGCAGTGAGCTAACAGATCTAACTACCTGTCTTTGTTCCAACCCTTACAGAACTGCTTAAGTATAGGGGTTGGAGGTACACACTGTATTCCACTATAGTCAGCTTTTTATGTAGGTGCTATAAATCCAAACTCTTATGCTTGTATACCCAGTACTTTGCCACGCACACTTGCATGATGGCGGTATTTGAGGCGAAAACTTCAAGGAAAGTCAGCCTCCTGCCT
>NC_045030.1:71860115-71882731 GCF_008632895.1 Mastomys coucha | reverse complement strand
CCACCTGGCCAGAATCCCTCGTCCCGCGGAACAAGGGGCCCCCGCGAGAAACCCCAGTCCGTGGCAGTACTTTACTTACTGAGTCATCTCGTTAGCCTCTCTTTGCTTTTCCCCCACCCCCTTTAAGCTTTCTTTAAGCAATCATTCTTGAGTTCTTATTAGGCACCTTCTAATAAGAAGGAACTTCAGTTTGGAACGTTCTTTGGGCCTTTTCTGCACCAACAACTATCCAAATGCATGATACTTCCATGCTTGATTTGCCTAAGTATTAATAATGAGGTTCTGAAATGAGATGCTTCTTTCTAAACAAAAATTTTTGGTGATTCCAGACTTTATTGATGACTACTACTAGTAAACAACTATTATGGTGGTACTAGATATGGGTACAACCTACTGACTATGTGCTGTGTACTAAGAACTGGGTTATTCAAAATTTCCCTGCATCTCTTCTACTAGTACATGGCAGCACTTATATATCATACTGCTTCCATTTTACAGCTATTGATATTGATGTTCAGTATCCAACAATAGCAACATGAATAATACTTTAGAAACTTAACAAAAAAATAAAAACAGTGAATTCTGTTCCACTACAGTACCTAGTAATATGGCATTGTGGAGGACTCTAGGGAAGCTAGCTAGTGTCTGCTAATGGCGTATTATATCTTAAAAGCATCTACATTTGTGTGGCATTTTAATTTGTCTGTGAAATTTGAAATCCACATTAACTTTTCTGCTACCACACAGAGCTTGTACAATCAGAAAACTAGTAGATGGGGGAATCCACTCTTGGGTATATTTTACCTTTAAAGATAGGGTTTAACAATGGGAACAAAAGAAGCAAGCAGGTGTGATTACTGAACCCTAAGATCCTGGTCTCCTCCAAGATAATGAATGATTGCTTGGTAGCTGCTACTCATGAGGAACCTAAGATAGGTCTCCAAGAGTCTATATACAGTGGTCAAAGCCTCTCATTCATGAATTATAGTGCCAGGCAATGGTGACACACACCTTTAATCCCAGCACTTGGGAGGCAAGAGGCAGGCAGATTTCTGAGTTCAAGGTCATCCTGGTCTACAGAGTGAGTTTCAAGACAACAAGAGCTCTGTCTTGAAAAAAAATGAATTATAGCCATCACAAATATTAGGTGGAGTAAGTTGAATACTTTGACTGGGTGATCTTTATGTATGAGTCACTGTGCTTCTTGAACTGGTTTGGAATTGGGAAGTGGGTCCCTCTTTCACTTACTCTAGACTGTTTTTTATTTTCTCAGATGTCTCTCAATGTCAATCTCTTTATCAGTGTGGTTTGTCCTGTGGCATGTCAGATCTGTTACCTGACATAACACAGACACTGGGTTTAGACTGTAAGCTACTAAGGCAAGAGGCTTTCTAAAAACTGTCTCCAGAAGCATCCTCTGCCTATCCTATAGGTAGGCACTTAGACTCCCTATTGTACTACTCCCCTATGGTCTCAGCAGGGTATTGTTATCATCAATCAGATTAATAAGACTAGAATGATTTTTATTAATTATGGGGCACTTAGTACTTTTTATCAATTTTAATCCAATGGCCTTGCCACTTAGAACATGGGATTTCATGGCCACAAGAAAAGGGAGCAGATATCTACCAATTTTATTAATGAAGTTCGAGAGCTTCTTCATCATGAGGTTGAGGTCTGGGGAGTGTGTGTGTGTGTGTGTGTGTGTGTGTGTGTCTGTCTGTCTGTCTGTGTCTGTGTCTGTGTCTGTGTCTGTGTGTGGTGGAGGGAGTGCAAAGGGGATGTTTTTACTTTGCTACTGGGCCAAAAATATCAATTCTATCTTGAGAAGATGAAAAGCATCCTTTTAATCATATCAAATGGTACTAGGGCTGGCTGTGGTGACATATGCTTTCAATCCCAGCTTCAGAGAGGCGGAGGAAGGAAAGTCTTTGACTTCAATGACATACTGGGTTCCAAATGAGTTCCAGGCCATCCAGCCACATAGTTGGACCCTGTATCAGAAAAGGTAATGCTAATATTTTTTAAAAGGTGACAGGAACTTGCAATTAATCCCAAATGTTTCTGTTGGTAAATTCATGAGATAATGGCTAGAAGTTAGTGTTGAAAATCCTGATGGGCTGTACTTCTTTTTGCTGAGGAATATTTGCTGCATTTAATTCAAAGACACATAGAAAATTTCTAAAATAAAAGGCATACACTGAATATATCTTACTTCCTATTCATGTCTTAAATATCTTGCAAAGATAAACATTAAAGGTCCAAGTTAGTGGCAAAACTGAAACATGGAAACCACTATTTCTAGCTTCCACAAGAGTCAGTAATATACTTTGTTGCTATGATTTCAGAGAAAACCCTAGTGTCTGAGGACTTAGACTAGGCCACTAGTTCTCAAGAAAGAAACCGTTGTTGACTGTCCTTCCATAAAATCATATTCCTCCTTCCACAAAATCACATAAAGATTTTGTGAACAATTACCACTTTGACTCCTCACTAGAAACTTCTTTGTGCTCGGAACTGTTAGTAACTATTTGTTCTTCTAAAATGCTGCTTACTGGCATGGGGAACCTTTATTTTACATAATTCTCATTTCACATGATGATATTCCTTATCTATTTTCAGTCTGCACTCCCTGATAGACCAAAAGCTGTGCTCAAGTAGTTCTGTTTCAGTTCCACGAACAAAATTCAGCTTATTTAGAAAGATTTCTCATGTAATTGGTAGTTATGGAAACTGCTTTCAATAGGTCACTGAGCATACACATGTTCATGAGCACAGGAAATAAATGTTATGCTCCTTTCTGAAAATGGGTGCTACATGCAAACACACTGTCCTGTTTTAATTAAAACACAAAATTCCATTATTTTACTTGTACGAAGTATGGGCTCCTCTCATATCTTGATACATTAACCAGCCTAGACAGCATTGAGCCTGATATTAACTAGTTTATTAGTTGATGCTTTTTCTAGTGCAGTAATTAATTTGCTCATGGAACAAAAAATATTCCATCAAGTTGAGATTAAATATGAAGTTGATTTGAAGTACCTTCACAAAAGACAGGAATATATCCTTCAGCTCGCATGTATTGCTGGTTATGAAAGACACTTCCATGTTAATAAAAGGAAAATGTTCCTTTCCCATAATCAATTGGCTTGAACATTCATCCTAGCATTTACTATAATTCACAAAATACGCTACTAAACAGAAAATATAATACTAAACTGGAGAGAAACATCCTAACACTTTCTATAAGAATTTAAAACTATTTTTTGCCTAAACTTATCTATATCACTTATAACAATGGCATCTTACACCATTTGCACAAAAGCCTTCTTAGTAATAACAAACAAACAAAAACAAAAACAAAAAACAAAAATCAAAACAAAACAAAACAAAACACCCTGGCCATTTTGAAAGGAATTCCCTATACTGAAAATTCTTACCTTTCAGCTAACACATCTTCCTTCTCATTAATGCTAAATTGGAGGAAGTCAAGTACAAAAGAGAGAAGGGACCACACTTTCTCTGGGCTTGTAGAGCTCATGTGATCCTGTACTCAAACCACTTTTTCCATTAAGAAAAAAAGTCTGTTCAAGGCCATGGGAGATAAGAAAACTAAGTATAAGTCACCTTCTTTCTTCTATCAGTAGAATGGTTGTGCTCACAAGTAAATCTAGATCAGTAACCACAGAAATGGCAAGTCTGTGTAACCCATGAATACAAGTAGTAAATTCCAAGCTGACTTAAAAAGAAATGGAAGCAAAAAGCCATTTCACCAGGAACTACTAGAAGATTCAATAAAGGGGCTAGTAGTAATAAGGTCAGGGTGGTTGGTTTTATTAAGATAAGTTTGTCATGCAGAGGAATTTTAAAACTTAGCAATTCCAAAGAATGGAGAGATTAGAATGAAAAGGATTTAAATAGGCTATTACAAACATCTTTTGAGATTAAGCAAATGATAATTGCATTTGATCACTTCATTAGAAAAAGCAGGGAATCATATGTTCTGAGTAGAAGGCACATATTCTTTTCATAATGTTAACAGCAAACTAAAATGATATAAGCTTTGCATCAGCTAAATTCAACAAGTACACATTTTAGGCTTAGCTTCAGGTGACTGTGAATGTCCAAAAGAAGAAAATTATGCTTACTTACAAACCTTGCAAAATATACTTTCAGTGTGATGTGAATGGCTATAACCTGAAAGTATGGTTATCAAAAGTCTTAGTAGGCTTTTCATGAGTCCTATACTATTTCAGCTTTATATTAAAATTAGAATACACAAAGAGAAGACTAAAAATTCAAGCATGAAGGGTTAAAGTGATGGTTTAGTGTTTTAGAATACTACTTTATTTTCTAGAAGACCCAGGTTCCATTTCCAGCATCCATTTGGCAGCTCACAATCCTATGTAACCAGTTTCAGGGGATCTGACACACTTTACTAGCTTACATAGCAACCAGGAGTGCATGTGGTGTACATACATGCAGGTAAAATACCATACACATAAAATAGGAATAAATAAATCTGTTTTTAAATTCCAGAATGCCGGTGTGAACAAACTCATGAGGTCCTACCCTTAGCTGAAGTGTAATTGCCAGTTGATGATTGCCAGGAGAGCAATCATCTTTTGGGTTTGGCCACTGGTAAGTCATCCATGCACAGTAGTGATGCCACAACCATGTGTATATGAGCCGCAAATCAGGAACAATTGAAGTTGGAAGAGAGCTGTGATAGAGATTCTAGGGGAAGCTTGATGTGGACTGAGGGGTGGCTATCATCACAATACAGTGTGTGTGTGTGTGTGTGTGTGTGTGTGTGTGTGTGTGAAAGATTTAAAGAGTTAAACTTTTAAGAGGCAAAATATCTGAAAGAACTGCCAGTGGAATTGTGTTTCCAGACATTGTTGATGACTTATTTCATCCCCAGTTAGTTACAGCACTAAGGAAAGCTAGCAGGCTTGGTAGGAGAGACAAGTATGTTTCTAAGGAATTGTCCAACTCTTCATTTAGATGATCTCTTTAATCTTTTAGATGTTTTCCTTCTTTCTTGTCTTCCTCCTGTGCCTTCCTTCTCATTATTTTCACTTCTCCATTACTTTTTGGTATCTTACTTATAACAATCACAGCACTCAGTAGAGTACTATAGTGGTGCACCTTTATTTCTGAATTACATTATAAATTGATTTCTGGAGCTGTTTCTCTTCTTGTTAATTATTAGAACCTTCATACAAGAAGACCCCCCCCCCCGAATCCCTTCTAAATCCCTATGTAAAATAATTCCAGAAATAAAAGATTTAAAAGCTTTTAATATCTGTCCTTCAAATGATATTTAGTTAACTCCTATTTAGAATGAGCAGAAAGAAAGAATCTAACCTCCTATAACTTGCATGTTATTAATGTTGTTACAGAAGGGCAAGAAAGGGCATGACTTCAACAGCTCCAAACGAAACCCAAGGAGGTTGTTAACCAATGCTTCTCTGCCTGTGCTCTTTCTTTAGAGATTGCATCTTTGAGAACTCATTATGTGTTAATTGTGTATCCAAATTGTATCTGCAACAGGAAAGCAAAGCAACTTTTGCTTCGTGATTTTACTTTCCTTTAATATGATGTTTTATATACTGTGGTTTATTCATTTGTTGGTCGGATGGTTTTTATGAGATGTGATTCAACATAGATTCTTTTCTACCATCATGTTTTATAAAGATATGGGGAATATAATATAAGTCTGATACAATTATGGTTATGTGCCATGCAAGATGATACTGTAAATATACAGAGAGTGTGAAAAGCTGCTTAGCAAAATGATTTTAATATACATGGCAGTGTGAAAATGTAAGAGGAATCTATAATGACAACGAAGATTAGCCATTTGCTCTCTAACCTTATTTACAGAAGCAATCAGAGGTATTCAGGTCGAGTTAATGACCCTGTCTCCAATTAATTCAATTGTCTACAAACAACACTGGTGCAGTGGCTGTCTCTAAGTCTGCATCACAGTCTCAGAGGGAATACATAAGACTCCATTAAAAGTGACAATAAGAATGCATTTATTACTGAAACACTATTGTATTATAAATAAATTCCTCATGTTAAATTATGCTCCATGCTTTAACAGAAATTCAATTACTGAAATAATAAAAAGACGGTGTATTTGCCAAGTGCATGGACTATAATTTGGCTGCTTAGTTACCAATGGTTGGCTGTTTTGCAGGTTTTTTTCTTCACAGACTATTTCTTTTGAATAAATGCCAGACTTTTTCATACAAATTTTATGAACAAGTTGGAAAATGAAATTTTGAGCTTTTGAATCCAATTATGAAAGACATAACTAAATCTATTATTGAAAAAAAAAATACTAGTAAGCCCTTTGTGCCGCTGTTCAGAGCTGTCTGGTAATTGAGGTAAGCACAGGTGCTGCTCATTATGGACCATTGTGCACCATCTGAATTCTGGGAACTGTGGAATTCAGATGCTTTAAACTCTGTTTGTGTGAATAACAAACAGGGCTGATTCTGCACTTGTTTGTACAAGCTTGTACACAGCTCATTTGGGACATCGAAGACACCTGCTTACCCCTTTGGAGCCAAAACAGTACCATTCATGTTCTGGCTACCCTATTGATGACAATTTTGCAAAAGCAACATATTTTGTATCTTCTCTTCATTCCTACCATTTTCTACATGTACAACAATGCCAACATACACTTGTCTTCAGTCATAGGGAAATCAGTTGAATAAAACTACTTTAATTAGTCAAAGACAAGAGGAGATACAAAGTTGTACAATATAGCCAAGGGGAATATCAACCCAATGCTTACTGTGGAAGGTTGCTTCTGACAGACAAGCTGATGTTCTGGAGTGCGTAGAGAATATGCATGTGTGTGTGTGTGTGTGTGTGTGTGTGTGTGTGTGTGTGTGCATGTGTGAGTGTGTGTGCATGGGTGTGTGCATGCACATGCACACATGTGTAGAATGTATGTGCTAACGTGTACACGTGGTTAAGGACTAGAATTTCCTTTTGTCCTTGTTTTTGTTTTGCCTTTTCCAGGGTTCTCATATGTGTCTTTTCAATGTCTAATCCTGTTCATTAGATGGGTCATTTGAAAACAGAGAAGCTCATAATTTTAAAGACTTGGTTCTGGTTTTCAGAATGCAAAGAAAAAATGACTCATACCAGTAATTTGTAAAGCCCTATTCCCGTCACATAGGGCTAGAGCCAGGCCAGAAGCAGTCAGTTGTATAGGCTTGTAGGAGAAAGCTGGAGCTCATGCTGCTGAACTTCTGAGTAAAGTCATAGTATCCTGAATATGCAAACCCTACCATAGCTTTCCACTGTTCCTATTAACTTTAATAATTCAGTGAGTTTGAATTTTCTCTGTTTCTCTGGCAGGTTTTACCTACTGGACCACCACTGCCCAGAAAACATGTGGCCATGTTCTGTTGTAGAGCAAAATAGACATTTAGGTTACTCCTTCTGCCAAAAGCAATTCTGGGTCTCCTCAACTTTAGCTTGCAATTTCCACAGTGATTGAGTACAAGAAGCCAGACTTTCAGATCCTATAGTTGTTAAGCCTTATGATTGACCTGAGTTTTCCAGTGAGAATTCAGGAAATAACTTTAAAGTTGGAGGTGTGGGGAGTAAGAAAAATCACTATAGACACTTTCTAACACTGGCTGTGGTTTTGAAAGCTCTACCAGAAGACCCCATAGTTAACATGAATTCTACCTATTCAGTTATGCTTTCACTCCAAGGTCCCAGAAAAGGCTCACACTGAAGACTTACTGCAAAAATGTAATGGACTACCACACAGTATACTGCTAATTTGACACCTGGTTACACTGCTGTTTACCTTGTCAATCAGGTAAATGTTATGGTTTTGATAGTATCTACTAAAGCTGGTAGAAATGGAAATCAACCAAAGTAAGTTCCTGGATATCAGAGAATGAATATGACTAATAGAATTTGACCGCGCTCCATAGCACGTGGATTGGTATCTTACCTATTCTGTTCTGGTTATCACAGAGAGTGCAAGGCAAAGCTCTGCAGGAATATAAATAATTTGGAAACCCTCATGGACAATATTCTACGGTGTCTCATTTGCACTTAAAGAAAGCTGCCCTGCAGATCTTGTGTACTTTTAAGATTTATCTGAAAGATACATGAAGAAGACTTCCAGTCAAAAATGTACATATTTAATGGAATTAGATCTCCAGGCAAGAATATGTCAAAAGAAAAGGTGAAATATTAAAGTGAATGCGAAGCATTCCTCTCCATAGCTATCCTGCTTTGATAAATATCTTTTGGGATGCCACTTACTACAAAATTGTAATTTTAGTGAATGAAAAAAAAACCTGAAGTATAAAATATTCTCTCTTTATTGCTGAAGTAAATTGTTGTTTTCACATGTCTCTCTGAATTCTGCTTTTGTCAGCCAGGAACCTTGAAATTTGCCTGTAGATCTTCTTTTTTCAAATTATTCTTATTGAAACATAACAATTACTGTGGAACACTCAAATTGCAGTGAGGGACAGAATTGGGGAGCTGTGCTTACTGCATATCCTCATTTACCTTCTTGCCTGGAGAATGAGCAGTTTCACAAGGGATCCAAGTGTCTGGAGCTGCCAGGCTACTGAGAGCTGCATGAAAGCCTGCAATGTGCCTATATGACTTTTCTCATGAGAACCTCAAGCACCAATAGAATTATCTCCAAAAGTATGCTGTAGATGTAGAAAAGGATGGTAAGAATATGATATTTGGGCTTCTACATGTCTAAAAGTGTTCAGGTTTTAGATTCATATATATGCATGTACATTTGTATATATGCACACATGTGTAGGGGGAGTGTCTCCAATTAAAAAAAATGCTTTTTCATCTTAATGTGTCAACAACCTGCAACTTACAAAGAGAAATTCTACATAGTAGTAAAATATGTTATATTTGTATCCCCCTTGAGTTTGAATTATATGTGTTTGAGACCTAATAACTCAGTGGAATATTACACATAGAAATCTTTTCTCAAACTTGGTTCTCTTACCACAATTATTATTTACATTATACCTAATACTAACGGTAATATCAGTTCATTCCACCCACTTCCTCATATGCACTTTGACTCTGATCAAGGTCTCAGAGCCAGTAAATGGCTGGGGAAAAAAATAACAAAACAAGCTTGTTTTGGAAGTTTTTCTTTGCTATGCCTGTCAGCCAGTTTCCCATCCATATGCGTATTTTCAGAGGGATCTATCAGAAAACAAGTACATCTTTAAACATATGTTTTCATGAAATTATTTGCAGACTTCTCAATGTATTACATTGACGACTGGAGATGCATGTTTGCTAGTTATTCTTCATTTAACAGAGGTAATAATGATAATGACGATGGCAATAGCTGCTGCTTACTGACCTCATACTGTGTGCTATATACTATAAGCACTTTTTATGATATTTCACTTAGCTATCATAATAGATGCACAGACTGTTACTGATCTCACTTCACATGAGAGGATAGCAGTTTATAGAGGTTAAGCAGTTTCCTTTAAGATATGAATGAGTGTCATCCTGATAACAAAGGCCATGAAAATTTACTACTGTGTTGGAATGAATTGCTTCAGGATTCTAATACACAACTTAAAGACAATATCCATCATTGTTTTTTAAGTTTCTATTTTTGTAAATGCCCAGTTTTAATAGGCAAATGCTGCCTATATAAGGATTTCATAAGAGTTTAGCAGAATCATAGACTTGTGGCTATAGAGGGTGTTGGGATCTCTGTACTATCTGAAGAGGAACTGAGGTTAATCTGTATACTCATAACTAAAGGGCATTTAGGGAAATTCATCAATCTCAGGAACTTATCTCAATAAAAATCAGTTGCAACCATTTTGCTTTGTAGGGAGACAGGAGCTGATGCATACTGAAAACTTGCCAGGGAAAATATTATGTCTAAGATAATTACCTATTTTATTTTGAAACAAGGTTAATGACCATGAGATGGGTATTTAGTTGATAAATACTTCAAATACATGACACTGATAACTTGTTATCTGTGGTTATATCGGAATATGTATGCTTCAAGCCTACATATTCCTATATGTCCATATGTACATATAATCCATAGGAATGGTACAGTTATGTTTTGGGTAATACCTCTTTTTGATCATTATGTATGTCCATGTTTGGCAGCCATTGTTTTGGGTCATGATAGTATAGTCTAGACTTATGGAATCATATCAAATAAATGAGCAGAAAGGAAATGGAATGGGGAAGCACTGGTTAGGGTGAGGAAAATGGCCTTTTATACTTTAGACATTCACCACTCCTAATAGGAAACAAAACAAAACAAAACACCATCACAAGTAGTTAACATTCACTTACTACATTTACTGACAAAAAACTTTTTCAGTATTTCCACATTGCTTTACTTCTATTACGCAGTTGATAGCATTTATACTAATCTAGTCAACAGCAAATAGCATTTTTATACTTGGGCTCATCTTGAACTAATTCATGGCTTCATCAGATTATTTACATCACATCCAATTAATTAATCAATAAATTTGTACTATTCTTCCTGGAAATATTCTTACCCACCCACTTTTAATCATACTCCCTGGTTAATGACTACTACCTATATGCCAAAATTATTACAATATACCATATACTGTGTTCTTTATTTTTATCCCATCCTTCCTTCATTATTTATTGATAGATTTAGTATGATCCTACTATGCCACAAGTTGAATCATATTTCTTCTGCTCAAAGCTCTCCAATACCTCCCAACTCATTCAAAGCCAGAATCTTTTCCATAGCTCCTCAGTTCTTCTACAATCTGATTCACACCACACTTTCCTGTTTCTTCTCTCACTATTCTTATCCTTGCTCACTCTGCTTCAGCTATACTCTTTCTTTACTATTTCTAGAGCACCTCAAGAACAACTGTGCCTCAGGATTTTTGCATATGATATTTTTCTCTAAAGCTTACCTCTTCACTTTTTAAGGTTTTGCTCCTAGAGCAAAGTTCCTAAGGCCAGCTCCCGGAGAGGCTTTAGGCACACCTCAGGCCTCTCTAGCACTCAACTGTGATTTATTTTCCTCTAATAGCACTTATCACATTTCAATATAAGTTATTACATACCTGTGTTGTTCATCATTTGTTTCAACGTAAGAGAATATAAACACTGCTAGGGAAGAGATGCAGACCAAATGCCAGTATTTCTAGCTCCTAAGAAATTACATAGCAGGAATGTGATAAATATTTACTAATGCAATCTTGAATGACTAAGGAGACAGATTCAAAATGATTGACAAAACAAACCACTAACAACAGGTTGTAAAAAGTATGTGCATTTTGAGAAACTATTCCAGGGTAATAGCTAATCACCTTTAAAAAAATTTGTTATCTATCTATCTATCTATCTATCTATCTATCTATCTATCTATTTATTTATTTATATGAGTACACCATTGCTCTCTTCAGACACACCAGAGGAGGACATCAGATCCCATTACAGATGGTTGTGAGCCACCATGTGGTTGCTGGGAATTGAACTCAGCACCTCTGGAAGAGCAGCCAGTGCTCTTAACTGTTGAGCCATCTCTCCTGCCCTTAATTGCTTCATATAAATTAAGTCAGCCTTCATATTAGTTGTTTGGAGAGAAAAAATTATGTTATATTCAGTTGATCACAACTACAGAAAGAATGTTTATGAACTTAATGTTGATAATCAGGTAAAAAAAAATGCTCTAGTACATATTTAGATTAAGTTTTCAAGATACCAAGGCTCAGATAGCATAAGAAACTTTACCTAAGATTACATAGCTAATTAGTTAGGAGAGCTGGCAGCCAAATCCAGGTCTTCCTGACTCCAAAGTTCTTTATCTTACACAAACAGGAACAATAGTGTGCCTATCCTCTAAGACCTTGTCTCTTCCCACCCCACATCCCTAAAGAGGAGCAATGGCCTTTCACTATGATTGTAGCTTATTGCAAAGTCCCAAGAAATCAAGAGGGAGCTCTCTTAGATGACTAATGTAAAAAAAAAAAAAATGTTTAGGAGAATTTCTCAGGACACGCCCATACTGAAGCTGAATGGTACGTTTAATCTTATATGATTTTATCTTTGGAGGTAAATCCAAATATGTAACATTTTACATGAAAAATTTCAGAGATATACTTAGAGAACATGTCAGGTATTCATTACTCCACTTTTGAGAAGAATACACTGAGGCCCTGACTTGATAACAGTGACATACCAAGTTAGCGAAAAATCTGTCAAGGAATTATTTGCTTCTTGAATGCCAATAATATCTGCCACATCCTGGTCATTGGGCTAAAGCATACTTCATCTCTGCAGCAGCAACATCAACAGAAGCAAAGAACACAGAAAAAAAGCTGCAAGGAAAGCAAAGTAGCAAATGAGCAGCCCATACAGTTGGCCTTCGGGCTGAGCCGGCTATAACTGCCACTCCTCTTGCTGGAGTGGATATTTTCCTTAATGGCCTTCTTCTCTAGTGCTCAGTCAGTCAGAAGAAAGGATTTTCTAGTGTACTTTCAGAAAAGGAACCCCTCTCACTCCTGGTGTTATACAGTACCTAGCAAGAGAAAAACATGTTTCTCAGCCATTCTTTATTTTGTTAGTGATCACAAGCCAATACAAGATTTTTTTCCTTTCTCAGTTGTAAAAATACCTTTATTTCAACAATGAAATCATTATACTTGATAACAATGGTGCAAGGCATGTAAATGGGAAGATTCCAGTTGGTATGATTTGTGTTTATTAAGCCTACCACTTAATTAAAGAGATATTTATTACTGTACTATTCTGATAAATGGTTTATAATTATTAATATAACCTTTATATTTTTTACTATAAAAGGCAAAAATATTACTTTAAGTATCAATGTACTGCAACAGGTAGATACTGTATCAAAAATGCAAATCGCACATGTCTTGCATATGAATTGCATATGCCAGTCTTAATAAAGCCACTTGTAAAATGCTTGTAGTCTTTGGTAAAATGAATCAAACCTATTATCCAAGATGCATTTGCAGCTTGCAAAACAAACAAACAAAACAAAAACAAACAAAATAAAACTAAACAAACAAACAAACAAAAAACCTCAATCATCCATCAACTCCAGTTCTGAAGCCAGGCAGCAGTAGCAGCTGAAATAACTGCTTAGTGGTCAGAGGACCAGAAAAATTCTGTTGTCTAAGCCTCTATCAGCTGCAGGTCAGTGATTAGCAAGGTGATATGACATATCTTCATTCTAGTAGCCTCAAAGAGCCTCTGCTCTATTTGCCATGTCTATAGATGGTTTGGGACCAATGTAATTGAAATTTGAAGGTCAGGATGCCAGTGGTGAACAGAAATGGGGGACAAAGCTCTTGGAAACACAGTAGCTTGTGGGTCGGGCACTGCTGTAAATTGTTCCTGGCTACTTGACAGGCATACTGGTTTTCTACAAGCAGAGGAAATGCTAGGGCAGTGGCTGCCACATAGTCCACAATGATGCTAGCTGATCTAGAGACACAAAGGGCTCCTGTTAGACTGAGAAATTCTATTTCAGCATAGAGATGGCAAGTACCCTGGACCCCTATCCTTTTACTTTGGAATATGAGGTTTTCCAGATTCATGACATTCTCTGATCTATACCATATAGGTCCAGGCATATAGTTATCTGGTATAATCTACCCTTTTCACTAATGTATGGTGACCATAATTTTTTATGCTAACCCATGGTTTCAAATAACCTGTGCACATCACTGGCAAAAATTAGTTACTCTTTGCACCTTGACTTTATGAGAAATATCAAGAAATATTATCACCTCTTTTTTACCAAGCTCAATATGCCAGTGAAAAAACTGATGGCTCTTTAAAAACTTGACTAGTTCAAGGACACCGTATGGTGAGAGTCAGAGTCAGCAGTGTCAGAACGGCTCAGGTTTCTCTGATACCTGGATTTTCACATGAGAGCTCTGCTTGAGGCTGCAATGCTGCCTAACATACAAAGGGAATGTTGACCCAGTGAAATGGTTCCTGGTCCCTAACGTTTATACACTGCTGGGCCTCAACTCTTTTATAGTGCCTTCTAGAAGCTGAAGATAGGTCCCAAGTAATATCCAAATGCCTTTTGGATTTTTTTTTCTGTCTTTGGTTGGTAGGCCAGGAAAGAGTACAACATTCACTGAGCCTCAGGAACTGGGCTGGCTTCCAGCTCTGCTAACACCAGTGACCCATTTGGTACCTTTCAGGCATGGATTTATGGAGCATAGGGATTCTGAAAAACATAGAAGAAGGAATTTCTTTCTTGTCACAGAGAGGCTACTTAACTGATGAGAACAGCACCAACTGCAATTAGCATATTTCAGTTCCTTTTGAAGAGAGCACTTCAATGAGTCCCAACCAGAGCAGAAAAACTATGACTCTCGCTTCAGCTTCTCTCCAACCTAAAGACACTTAACATCAGATTTTCTTATAGTATTAAAAGAGGTACTTTTACGTTTGAGTTTTCTGAAGAAATACAGATTGAACACAATGGTATTTTATTTCATATTTTCATTCATAGTATGCTCTCCCTTAAAGAAAAATGCTAACTTAAGGGAAAACAGAAACTATTTTTTCTAGTTTAGATGGAAAAAAAAACTGGATAGCTTGGTTATGATTTGCTTGTAATCAACAGCAAATCATAAAGATTCATGTTAAAGGAACTACAATCTAATTACTTTTCTTACTGTTTGATGAGATTAATTTAGAACTACAGCAAGACATGTAGAATTGCATGTAGCCAGAAGATCCACCAGTTTCAGCCTTCATTATGGAGAAATTTATAGACTAATTCTCAACATTGCAGTGCCAAGTGTGGCTATGAGGTAGAATATGCATTATGTGTGGCTCTGTCAGTACTCAATTCATTAAACTGGAAGAAGAGCCTGTAAAGAACCTAGGTAGAATAACCATGCTACTGTGAGCTTGATTCTTTACTACTAATAAGTAACCTTTCTGAGCTCACTATCCTCTTCTGTAAGACTATAATAAATTCTTAAACAGCTGCTGAACCAATTACTGATGATGGAACTGAATTTGTGGTGCCCAGCAGTCCCTCAATATAGATCAACATTACTACTGCTATTATTCTATGAAGGCTGGCTAGGTCTGTAGATTATGAAATAAGGGATGCGGACCTTGCCTGACAGTATAGGATACCAAGTAGGGTCTGCTTATGTGTGACATTTTGGAGTCTGTATTAGAACTTGAAAGCAGTGTTATGCTTCTGTTTCAATTTTATAACATTCCATCTGTCATTCACAAAGTTCTGTTGAAAGGTAGAAAAGAAACATCCTGGCTTGATGTCCAAAACTGTTCCTGACAAGTGGCTAAATGAATCGATGAAACACTAATTGTTTGGAGTTAATAAAGAGTTTTTTGGCCTCAAATAATTGGTGTTTGTTTGGCTGGTATGATTATAGTTATCACAGTCTCTCTATATGATGTGATCTGGCAGAAGTTTCTACCTTTTACAAGTTTTAAATCCCAATAGAATTGACAGAAAAAGCTATAACTGCAAATTGGTTTGCAATTTTGCTCCTTCTTCCAAGTAAGTCCTGTATGGTTATATTATGAACCTTGCTTCACACAAACTGCTTGTGACTTTTATGGCCCTTTTGTGATCTAAATGGGTATCTCATAAGATATTCTATTGCAGCTTCTTTTTCAATTGCTTTTACTGTGAAATGCCCTTGTGGAGAGTTCTGGGGACGATTTCACACTTATGGTATTGATTTGCTAAACCTGATGATAGGTTTATATTTAAGATACAGTATTGCATATGAGCAGAGTGAGAAGCTTATGAAAAACAGAGTTCAAGTTTCCATGATGACATCTTGGACACCAATTTTTGTGTGTGTTTAAGACTTCAATAAGAGTTCCACATTATCTTTACATTTATTTCAGAAATTCAGCATATTAAAATACTACTGAAAACGACAATTTGTCCTGCTGCCCCAACATTGCTCAACTCCAATGAAGTACATGCTACTAGTGAATGTATAAAACCATTATAAATATCATACAACATAATTTTGCATAATTTAGCATGTTATAATATTCTAAAATTGTTAAATATTGATCCATTGTTAAATACTTGATCCATTTCTAAAAGTAGGTACAAACACTTTTCATGATGTTTCATGAGATGGAAGTCAACATGCAGCTGGGATTTGGAATTCCAGATCCAAGTTTTCTGGTGACTGAACTGCTGTTTAGTGTTCAGTATGAAAACCAAGTGGAACAGAGTATTTGGCTGTCACTTCAGCTCTCCAGTTTAGACTCTAGTTATCTACACGTTCATACTGCAGCCTACAGAATGAGAACTAGGGTGTTTGGCCTTTGGTCTTTGTAATATTATAATGTGAAATAGAATAAAAGGAAATAGAAGAGACAACTATGCAGAAATAGGAAGTAGAGGGGGCAGGCATATGTAAGAGAAAAATTGTGAAGATGAGAAAAAATGAAAGAATGTGAGGAATGGGCTATTGTGGAAAGCTTATTTGTTTAAATGGGAAATTATGAAGGCATCCACTTTTGCTGCTCTAAGATTTCTCCAAGAAATACCTCCTGCCTTGAACCTTACCTCTTCCACATTTCCTTGTTTTGAGGAATTTCCTATAATGATCATGTTCAAGGTCCTAACTTCTATTTAGAATGTATTAGTTCTCTGTATAAAATGAAAAGATTCTCATTCATATAAAATGCTAACATTATTCAAAAGGTTAAACAAATTATTCAAATTTATAAATACTCAAACACAATCACTAGAGAAAATGAAGTCTTAGTATGGCAGGGTTAGAGAATCTTAAAATATCTGAGAAAGAATAGCTGCGCATAGGCACCAGCTGAATACTTTGTGTGCTTTTCAATTAGATCATCAGGGGAGAATAATACATAACCTTGCTTTCCATGTGACTGTGACATTGACACTTTTATTCTAATAGGTCACAATATTAAATCTACTCATTTGCTTCCATTTAAGTAACAAAATTCAATAAATATGGATTCAAGGGGTGTACAAGGTTTAGTCATTGGGAAAATGAGATCATTGCAATTTAGCATACCATGTGTGCATTACTGTAAGCACAAAGCAAGATGAATATACTATACAATTATGATTTGTAAACTCTACTTCCACTCTGCATTATACATGTGCTATGTCTTCATTTAGAAATCATCATTATCATTGATGGCTACTCCTATCTCAGCTGAGCAATGAAATTGATTTTTCGATAGATCCTCAATAAGAGTGGCAAGTTCTTTTTCTGCTTTTAAGGGTGAAATCAACCTAACTGGGATGAGAGGGTCTCCCTCCTAAATTGTACAACCAGCTGACACCTATCATTGATGGGGAGCTCACTGAGACTAATGTGATGTAGAGTATGAGAATTTCTACTCATCCCTTTTTATCTCATCAGAGAAAAAGAGCATGGAACTGTGAGGCTTTGATGTGACAAGGTTGTTTTTGGCAAAGGCACCAACACATACTGTGTTGTTTTCTTTTATAATACAGCAAGCTCAGAACTAAAATGGAGTCTGGTTCAGCCTTGATGTCTCTTCCCCCCGGACTCAAGCTTTAGATAATGAACAATGCATGGGTAAGAGCATTGCTGCAGGATCAGACAGGAAGTACCAGGCGCATCATCACCACAGAAAGGCAGCCTTTGCTGCTTTCCCTCTAAAGACCTTCATCCAGCAGACTCAATAGATAGTTATCCAGAAATTACTACATGCAAGAATGTTTACATACAAAAGGCAATTTAATATTTATTGATAAGCCACAAAACAATTATACAAAACATTATCTCTGTTTTCAATAAGAAAACTAAGGATAGAAAAGAATGTTATACAAGGCTAACATCTACCTGTTTTTCAAATCCAGGTGGTCTATCATGTCTGTAGTGTTGGCCATTTAACAACCTGTAGACTACCCACCATGGAAATTAAAATCCCAGGGAACACTCATAGTCATACTGTTACAAGTGCATTATACAGATCAACATATCTAACATCCACCACAATCCTATGAGACATATTGTATCATAAGCCTCATGTCACATCTGAGAAAATGGAGGCAAATAGAGGTGAACCAACTTGGCCCAACTAGCACTGATAAAGTATCAGACCTGGCAAAATCTGAGGACTTTCTCCCATGCCTTTTGTGATCTGGGTTCTTTGAAAGCCTTACAAAGGTCCTGGATACCTGAGCTCATGACCAGTATTCAGTATTCTGCTATGTAGGTAACTTCTTGAGAGACCTCATCTACTGATGTGTGTGTAATATACTATGGAGTTACTATCCTGGAAGCTGAAGCTTGTTTATTTATTTTTTATAGTCATTCATTAAAACAAATATTAATCCCTGTGTACTTGTCACTGAATCTTGATATGCAAGTTTAGAAGTTCAATTTATATTTTCTGATTTAAAAAACATTTTCCAAAATACACACTATTTCTTTAAGATTTGAGATTAAATAACAAATTTTCTCAAATTTCTCCTACTGACAGAATGCCACACATTAGTGGATGAAGACTCACAGATCAGACATAAATAGAGCCACATGGATCCTGAAAGCTCACGCAGTATCCCCTTTATTTTGATTCAGGAATGAGTGGGGCAAATGGCACAGCTGCTCTTAAAACAAAATCTGGAAATATTTTAATTTAAAATCATACAGGCCTAGTTTTTATCGCTGTGTAATTGGGTGGTTAGATGTGTATGTGTGTGAAGTTGACTTGTTGTATACATAGATTTATTGCATAGAACTGGACATAATGTTTAGATATATTGGGCTAGCATGAATCTTCTGGAAATTTTTGAAATGGAGGCAGAAAACTGATATTAGAAACAGTGAGAGTAGTCATTATACAATATTATTAGAATCAGCAAGATTTGTTCAGGATTCTGGCTTGATTTTGGAATTTAAAATGATTGTACTGGTTTGGAATCTACATGGAAACAGAAGCATCTCTGCACCTGAATAACTTCCTTTCTATACCTTATCAGTTCTAGTACTCGTCTAGGTGTGTACCAGCTTCCGTATTTTAGCATCTCTTAAAGCATTTAGGAGAGTAGAAATGACACATACTTCCATTTATTATATCAAATTATGCAGAATACTTTCCTTGGTGGTAGTACTAATTGGCTGGCTTACCTCTGTTCTATAAGTTGAAGCATTGTTCATCTAGTAGAGAGATATAAAACCAATAATCTCTCAAGAAATCAGATTCACTTTTCATACCAGAAAACTGGTGTCTGCTAAAGGTGGGGAGGGTAGAGGAAAAAAAGAAAAGGGGGGAAAGATTTTCTACAAATTCTACTATCATAGTATTTTCCTTTTGTTATATGGAAAATTTACTCACTATATTTAGAAATTAAGTTCCTAACACAAATCAAAGCACATGTAATAAGAGACTTGTGTAGTTTGAATTCCAATATTAGTTCTTCCATGGGCAATTCTAAGAAGAGTTGAAGGCCATCCAACATCAATATTGAATTCAGTTATTTTTTAAACATAATTTGGTAGTTTCAATTGTTAGTTTTCTATAACCATGACCAAATACCAGAAAAGAACAACTTCAAGGAGGAAAGATTTATTCAGTGGTTAGTCAGCTGCTCCATTGCTGTGGGTTCTTGGCAATGCTGAAATTGCATGCTGGAAGTGCATGATTGAAGAAGGCTACTCATTCTCCAGCATCCTGTTAGGAGCAAGACAAGCAGGAAGGGACCAGAAGCAACTTAAAAGGCATGCTCCTAATGGACTTCTGGTGGCCTACTTCCTTCAACAATGGCATATATAATTCCATAAATGGATTAACCCTCGAATTAAGTCAGATACTTCATGGTCAAATGACCTAATGACTAGATCCACCATCTGGGGAAGTATATTTCCAACATACAAGTGTTCAGAGGGAGACTGCAACTCCTAGTTGTTAGCAATAAGTCTAAAATATAGTTTGGTCTTATATATTTGCTATCAATTTCCAAGGTCTATGCTTTAACTCCATTTTGATGAATTATTTTCCAAAAATATTACACATCCATAAAGAGCCCTCCAACCACTTCTTCTATACAAAGTATGGTGTGTTCCTTCTTCTAGGGCCCAGTTGCACACTAGACCAATGAATGTGTGCAATCAGATAAGTTTTGTTTGGGTTTGGAGTGATTTGAGATTCTGCTGATGTGAGTATTTGGCACACTGTGGATTCCATCACAGGGAACACAATGTTGCCATAGCAAAGATTATATCCATATGACATGGCAAACAACTATGTGTTTTCTCAGTAGTCAAGGTGTCTTTTCAATCCTCTATGCTTTGTCTGTGAAACCCCATTTAACTATGCTAATATATACTTTGATTTTCACACATGCTCTTACTTTGTCTATGATATATTTAGTTTTACTTACTAGGAAGCTAGATATCATTTGCTATGCTTATGATTTTATATTTCTGAAAATAGTACTTGAGTTTATTACACTCAGAACTCACACTGTAAAGCTGACTTTAGAGACAACACTATGGGATGATTTTATTGGCAGAAACCATCTTTTACTAATTTTAAGAATTAAACTCCTTATGCCAGGCTTATAAATACAAATTTTCTTTAGATCAAAATTTATAAATTTTGGTAGAAATAATGTAATGGTATTAAAATATAATTCTGTCTTTCCAATATAGATTACGATAGTACAGATTCAATTCATCTTAATAAATTTGGATTTGAGGCCTATGTTCCACATAGGTTTGCATATATAAATCATCAACATGCTTTATTATCTTAGAAATTTCTATGTACATTACATGTGGTACCTGTAAAACAATGAACACAGCACTGCCCATAGGATATTAATGCCTGAACAATGCCAACCAACTGCTTGCTATAGTTTCAAAAATCTGTCAGTGAAATCTGTGCTTCCCATAATAAATATGTTCTTCTGCCCATGGCTGTTGAACCCCTGCAAGACAATGAGCTGCTCTGAGTTGGAAGCAAGAGTATATACTTTGGCAAAGAGAAAGCATTGAGAAATGAATAATGAATGCCATCTCCTCTTTGCTGGCGGGGAGGGATAGGGGTTGAGGGATTTTTCACTGGTGATTGACTTTGAGTGTCAGGCAGAAGGTTGGAGAAAAGGGATGATAGGTGGGAAATAGAATTAAATGTCTTTGTTTGCTGAGGATATCTTGATAATTGGGAAGAGAACAAGGATGTGTGAATGCCTATTAATAATCAGCACTGGGGTATCAAAAACCTCTTGGCAAAATCATTCTAATGTCTGAGAATGAAAAGATAGGAAAAATAAATTCCTTAGACATGAGATCATTTCCGTGTTTTTGCCTTTAACAGAGAAGATAAGGGAGATCAAGATGAAACAGATTTATTGTATTTCCAAAAACTAAACCATGCTCCATGAAGACCAAATGGTGCCGAATTTGAATTCATTTTTAGCCACAAATTAGCACCTCTCAAGAGCTTTATGGTTTTGAGCCATTGATTTTTGATAAATCCTGATTGGCAAATGTGAGAACAGATGGAGGTGTGCCAGATGGTTTTTCCAGACATGTTCAGGTCTAACTGCCAAACTTTGGGCTGGCAAAAACTGAAAAAAACTGAAGCAATCCTTTATTCTTTTTCTTCTGGCTCTAGGGAAGGTGCTATCGGTGTTCACTAGTTCATGTACTATTTGCAATATCATCAATTTGAAAAAGAATCACTGATTCATCTTCTGGGCCAAAGAAATACTCAAATGAAGGGGAAACAGAAAGTAGCTTCCAAAAATTAAAATATGCTGGGAAATATCCATTATCAGTTATGCAAGATTTTATGAGAAATTGCCTGAATCCTTTGAGCCAATGGTGTTTACAGTTACCGCAATGAAAATTCTAATTTTGTGCTCTAATGAACACAAAACGATCCATATTCAACCTTGGCAAAACTTATAATGACTATGTAATTGAAGTGACTTTGCCATATTAAAATATTTTGTAAAATTATGGGAAGCTGCCAAGATGTAAAAACGTGGAGTTTGAAGCCTTAGATATGTGGTATGATAGCCAACCCCCTTCTCCATATTTTCCAAGTAGGCGGAACTGTCAAAAAATGAAAACACCATTCACACTTAACACCACCTTACTAAGATGTGATAAAATAAATTGAATGCTTTGACAATGATCCATATAATATATTTTAAGCACCAAAATATATCAAGTTAGCATTTTTTATTTCAATATTTTCCAATATGCTTAAAGTGATATCAAATTCTTCCTAGCTCTACAGTTGAGATATACTGAAGCAAAGCTGCTTCTTGCCTGTAGTACCCCTTGTTAAAACTAACTAGTATTTATCACTCCTTGTAAAACACAGAAAAGATCTTGCCAAGTAAAAGAAAGCATGCACTACATGTAACATGACTCCAATTCTGTAAAATATCCAGGAAAGGCAAGTCCATGTAGATAGCAAGTATCTAAATAGTCTGAGCATGTTAGAGGAAACTATTACACTATTTAATGACTAAACTGTTTCCTCTGGGGATAGTGGAGATGCTTTAAAACAATTGAGATTGTTGC
>NC_045030.1:71815733-71860105 GCF_008632895.1 Mastomys coucha | reverse complement strand
ATTAAAGGCGTGCGCCACCACCGCCTGGCTTGAATTGGTAAATATTCTATGTGCTATTGAATTATATATTTCAAACCTGCGAATTGTATGGCATGTGAATTTTATCTGTGTTAAGCTGCAGATGTTTGTAGTGAACAAATTTTTGAGAGAGGGATAGACATTACAGAGTGTCTACAGGGATAGAAACTACAGAATCTCCAATCCTAGTGTATTTGCCTAACTAAAGCATAACGCTTCATTTTAAGCTCCCTTTATCTGCTTACAGTGAGCCTAACTATATTATACTGACTTTTTTGACCATTATCTAGTGTAGGAGCCATTCATTTGGTAAGCTGGTGAGCCTTCTGTTATGTGTCCCAGAGCATCCATATGCCAAAAGCAGATTAGGTAAAGAAATGTTTGTTTCTGGTAAGTGCAGATAGAGTCACATAGTAATTTTTTTTTAACCTAAGACACTGGTAACTAGAAATCACTCACACAGCCCACCACTGTTTATTCTTGTATGTTTCAAAGTGGATTCTGATATGTCATAGGCATAAATATTTTGTAGTCAAATGGCTTATGAGATACCACAATCTACAGTTGTTTTCCTTTGTAGAGATGTATAGTATACATTATTAGCATGTTAAGGTTCAAAAAACAACCTAAGGGTAAGCTTTTAGATAAAGAATTTCCCATACTTATTTAACAACTATACACTGAGAGACAAATCTTTTGGGTGCAGACTTCATCTTAGAGAACCTGACCTAAGGTTGAACCCAAGTAAACTAACAGGCCGGTACCTAGAAACAGTTTCCTCCAGGCTACCCCCCAATAAGACCTGTTTCTACCAGTTTCCAGGTTAGCCCCAACAAAACCTGCATCTAGCACCAGTTTCCAGGTTATTCCCTAACAAATCTGTACCCCCAGGTTAGAATCCTGCCTCTGGCACTTTGCTTCCTAATGACCACCAATCAGGAGGAAAACAGAAGTTCAGTTTATGGTTTGGCTTACAACACCAGCCAATTATGTTAAAGGATATAAGGTCCCTCCAATCAGATGTGTACAAGGCTAGATGCCCCCTTCTTGATTCTATAAATACTTGCCTGAAGCTAGGCTCAGGGATCCACCTTCCTGCTGTCTTAGGGTTGTCAGGGAGCCCAAACACCAGCCTGAATGAAGAGAACCTAATGTGATTGCATCAGAATTGGCTTCTTGGTGGTCTTTTGGGGTTCAGAAATGTTTCCTGGTAAAACACTACCATAAACACACAAATATACATATAGACACACACATACAGAAACAAAGAAGCAGGCACTTGTGCATATACATATACAAACACACACAACAGGCTAACATACATGAGAGCACATGTATTTGCTTTATCTTTTGAAAGATATTTATTAACTAATAACATACTTTGTAAGGCAGATTTTGTGTGTCAACTTGACACAGGCTGGAGTTGTCACAGATAAAGGAGACTCCCTTGAGGAAGTGCCTCCATGAGATCCAGCTGTAAGGCATTTTCTCAATTAGTGATCAAGCGGGTAGGGCCCATTGTGGGTGGTACCATCCCTAGGCTGGTAGTCCTGGGTTCTATAAGACAGCAAGCTGAGCAAGCCAGGGGAAGCAAGCCAGTAAGGAACATTTCTCCATGGCCTCTGCATCAGCTCCTGTTTCCTGACCTGCTTGAGTTCCAGTCCTGACTTCCTTTGGTGATGAACAGCAATGTGGAAAGTATAAGCTGAATAAACCCTTTCCTCCACAACTTGTTTCTTGGTCATGATGTTTTGTGCAGGAAGAGAAATCCTAACTAAGACAAACTTAAAACATTTTTCATGGATCATACTGGTTGTAAGGCTGAATTGATAAAATTCACTGAATGGAAAGGTAACCATGATTAATATTATCTGAGTCCTTTACTTCCTTAACAAAATTTTAATATTGAAAAAATTAACACATATACATTGCTGAAATATATAATTTTATTTCCTAACTCTCTATGCATAGGGGAGGGTTAGAGTATTATAGCAGGCTAAATAAACAAGATGATTTTCAATCAAGAGACTTTAGGATTTCTAGATTTCATCACACAAGAATTTCAAGGATCAGCAAACCTCCATCTCTATAATGTATACTAGTAAAAAGCCTTAGAGAAGTTCTGATCTCAAAAGTATGTTGAACCCCCCCCCGACTAAATCATTTTCATTTGGGTAAATTACCAAAAGGGTGGAATAATACCTACCTACAAAATCAAGGAACACAACTGGATACTTGTAAGAATTAAGCTTAGCATGATTGTGTTTACGTTCTTAGAAATGTTGAGCACCTAATATTTTGTACAAATAGCATAATGAGAACTCATCATCACATTGGTAATCTTGTTTGGTCTACTTGATTACCAAAGGGATTAGAATATGCATCACATTGCTTCATCCTAAGGGAAGTTGGTATCTTTCAATTCCTTAAAAAGCATTCTTTCTAGGCCAGGTGGTGTTGGTGCAGGCCTTTCATCCACTTGGGAGGCAGAGGCAGGCAGATATCTGAGTTCGAGGTGAGACTGGTCTACAGTGTGAGTTCCAGGACAGCCAGGGCTACACAGAGAAACCCTGTCTTGAAAATCCGAAAAAAAAAAGCATTCTCTTTACGTCTCTACATTTGGTATCTCCATTAATCAAATTACATTGATTAATCAGAGAATTTCTTTCTACAGACTTGTCTAACATTACAGACAAAACCACAAATTTTCAAATACAACTATTTTGTCTTTATTACTCTTTGACTATATTATTCTAATATGAAAAAACTGTATGTATGTATGTATGTATGATTATTAGAAGAAAATTGATTTCAAGGATAATGTTTCTGAGTGTCCCACATTATGCCTTTACTGGAAAGACAAATTCATTGTGACATGAAGTTTCATTATAAAGAAACTGTTACATAGAGTGACACTGGTTATTGAAAATTGAAATGAAGTGAGAAGAAGTTAACACCAATGTGTATGAGAGTTTTCATTCTTCAAATGACACAAAGAACTCAATATATCTGATCATCTCTATTATGCCCCCTGGGGACTGAGCTATAGTGATATTGCATGAGCTTGCTTCTTGATTGCTTGTAACCCAATTATTAAGCCATATGTCACTTACATAAGAAGATAAAACATTTGTGTGACTGCTAGATCTTGGGAATTGGTTTTTATTCTCTCTCTGCTAAAGTAAATAATATTAGTAATCTAGCCATGAAATTTATAATGTAATAGGACAAACCACTCACTATAGACTTGCATCTTGTCTTTTACACCAACACATGAACTAATTCAAACCTAGAAGTAGGCCTCAGTCACATCATCTCTGAGCATATTTTCTTATGCTCAGAAATGTTATGTGAGAAGCTCAAGGACTAGATTCAATTTATGTTTCTATGAGTTCTTCAATGTTTTTTAGCCTTATCAAGAAAGCTATGCCTTCTGGGTCCCTTGGCCAATGATTCTCCCAAGCTTGTAGAATGAATCATCTTTTGACTATCTGTTCTTTGGCTGCTAGAATTAATGTCACCAAAAGATTTTCAGACTCCCTCCTGATGTCAAGCACCTTTGTCATTTTCCTCCCTGTTCTCCAAGAAGCTCAGTATATTCCCTTTAGATATTCTTTGTTTAAACCTGGATTTTTTAGAGGTGGAGTAAACTTAATTTGGATATCTTGGTGGAATGTAATACACAGCACCACCATGATGACTCTGGATACTTTTTGTAATAAAAATTCCCATATAAGCTGGGCTTGGTGGCACCAGCACTAGCTTGGCGGCATCAGCATCGAGGAGACTGAGTCTGGAAAATCACAATTTTTAATTCAACCTGGGTCATATCTAAAGGCTGGTCTCAAAACCAAAACCAGCATGAAGCAAATCCCAACAGACAATGATTGATGGATGAGCCTACATTAGATTGAGGGCTTCATTACTAGATATGGCCATTCATCCTATCCTCTCTTGGACTTTTACCATAATTTCCTCCTGTCATTTGAAATTATTTAGAGAAGTAGGTCATTATGCAAAAACAGTTTTATGGTAAGCATCTGAAGTAAAAGTTAGAGTGAGCCCTATTATTACAATAAAATATTTAATGTACATTTTGAGAACCACACTTTGATTGTTGACCTACTAGACCATAAGTCCTCCAAATAATTCAAAGTATATTTTCCTAATGTGACTAGTTTTACACCCTGTTTGAAGGAATGCTAATGAATGAGCTGCCTGAATGAACAGAGAGATTTCAAACTCAAACAATGCTGGCCTGGATAGTATGCCACTGTCACCAAAAATGAGTTCATCCCTATGCAAAGATTTCTCTGGAGTTACGCTCCTCACCCGGAGGTGACCTTCCAGTAAAATCAGCTTTCATTATTGCAAGCATAAGGACAATCCTTAAGGGAAGAAATCATGTAATCCAACTCTAAAAATTGCTATATGGAGCAAAATTTACTTTGTGGGGGGCTTTACTTTCTGAAACGCAGTATTGCTTTTTTAGTATCCTTTGTATTCATTAGTATTAAATGAGCACATTTTCCCCCATCATTGAAATATTACCAATGGTTTGAATTGCTTACATATTCATGACAAAATGAAAGGAATCTTGTTTAGTTGCATAATTCTACAGAGTTATTTCTTCTTTTTCTTTTTTTTCTTAGATATTTTCTTTATTTACATGTCATATGATATCTCCTTTCCCAGTTTCCCCTTTAAAAAAATTAAAAAAATAAAATAAAAATTAAAAAAAAACAAAAACAAACAAACAAAACCCCTGTTCCCTCCCCACTCCCCCTGCTCACCAACCTAACCTCTCCCACTTCCTGGCCCTGGCATTCCCCTACACTGTGGCACAGAGCCTTCACAGGTCCAAGGGCCTCTCCTCCCATTGATGACCAACTTGGCTATCCTCTGCTACATATGCTGCTGGAGCAATAAACCCATGTAATGAGAAATATCTATGACCTAATGTGTCAAGTCTGGATGAATAACAACTTCATGTGCCCTGATTATTTTGGAGTTACACAACTTCTGTGACTATCAGCCAAAGAAAAAAAGTTATGGAATCTCTCTTCCACTGTGATGGTGCACTGTGACAGGAAAGACTAGGGAAGAAGGAACTCTCAGACCCCTGATTCCCAGAGGGAAGAATGAATGCGTGTGCTGGCCTCCCTGTTTCATGTCCAACCCTGTTCATTTTTAAGCATAAAGACGGCCTTTGAAAAATAGAAACTATCATCTATCATTTATATTTTCATGGTTTTGTTTTCTTAACATGTGATAAGAATTTGCTTTGGCATTCTTGGAAATACCTAATGAAATCAAGCAAAACTGGAACTGCCCATATGTAACCCCCATTCAAAATGGGAACAGAGCAAAAGAATCAACTAAAATGGTTACAGCAGTAATTAAAAGTACTTACTTGTATGCAGCTTGCATTCTTGTGGAGTGACAATATTGTGGTTTTAATGGGAAATGTCTCCCATAGATACACGCTTTTGAACACTATGTCCCTAGTTGGTGGTCCTGTTTGTGGAGCTTTTGAAACTTTTTAGGACAGGAGTATTATGGGAGGAATATGTCACTATTGGCAAGATTTAAGAGTTGATACCTTGCCCCACTTTCATTTGCTCTTTCTGCTTCTATTAATCAGTCTAGATCTTATCTCTTAGCTTGGTTCTCCTGTTGCCAGGCCTTTCTTACCATTAAAGACATGTCTTCCTCAGGAGCCCTAACACAAAATCGATTCTCAGGTTTCTTTCAGTTGTGATATTTTTCAAAACAGCTAGATATCTAGCACCATTTATGTTGGAAGGATCATTTTAACAATGCTACTCAGGCTCAATTCCCTTATAAAAATCCCTTTTTAGGTATTCTCTCTTGCAACAGGAGAGAATCATTCTTATTTTGAACTAACAACCACATTACTCACAATGATCATACGTTCCAATATTCATTGTTCTGATTCACGATCTTGGACTTGTTTTCAGATTTTAAAATCACACTTTAAATTCTGCCAGCTATAATCAAAGACCAGCAGAAAATTCTCAGCCATGGTTGTCATTGCACTTTTCCTGGCTGCTCCCTCAGCAGGTTCTGTACCACAACAGTATCACTGCAGGGGCGCTCAGGTGCTCTCTGCTCTGTCATTGCAGAAGAGCCATATTCATGTCACTAGGTAAGCAGATCATTCTACAGGATTTATAAGTGATAGTTCTCTTACTTTTTAAAGTAGTCTCTACAAACTTTTTCTACTCATGTTAAATCCCTTTTTGAAATTAGGTAGTTATTAAACTACAAATGAGTATAGTATGTATATGAGGTATATATTGACATCCATATACCCAAAGTAAGTCCATTAACAGGTCTAATTTGCTTATTAAGTATCCTTATATCATTTTGTAAGAACCACATGCTAATAAACTACATGTTTGGAATGCTGCATCACTGTGTAAATAAGTTCAATTTCAGCCTCATTTATGTTGGAAGGAACAAACATCTCAAGGTAGTAGAAAAAAATGTATAAGGCATATTTCTACATATACAGTTACTCACATATTCTTAGGAGCTTTTGCTGTAGTGTTTGACAATGCAAAACTGGAATCAATTGGAATGAATCTATGCCTGCCATGAGTGTACCTCATAATGCTTTCATGTAGGGATATTGTCACATACATTATGAACCCGCTCAAAGATTAGTTAAGAAACCCACCCAATTTTTCTGGAATATTCTTCAAAGTACATGGAATCTGCTTATAAGTATATGGTGTATAGAAGAAGCAAAAGTACTTAAAACTTTGTTAAGAGGTGAGAACTGAGAAGAATACTTCAGGGGTTGGGAGATTAATAAACATTTTCTACATAATTGTGAGGACTACAGTTGGGATCACTAACACCAATGTGACAGCCAGGTAGGTATAGAAGCTTGTCTATAATCCCAACGCTTAGAAGGTGGGGACGGAGGTTCCCATGGCAAGCTGGTTAGCTAGAAAAGTCAGATCAGCAAGCTTTGAGTTCAAATGAGAAATGATGCATTAATATGTAAGGTAGAGAATGATTGAATAAGAATACAATGTCAACTTCTGACCTCTACCTGCCTCTGCACACACATGCACATACACCTACATGCATGTTCTTACTCATACATGTATGAACTTATATACATGTAAGTATGTATAGCATATATACACCTACATCCATCCACACACAAACATACCCAGATCCACACCTACACATACCCAAAAACTGAAAATTTCATTTAGTTATGGCTGTCTTTTCTTTCTTCATCCCCAGCAAAATTCTCTTAGATTTCTGGCACCATCCATGTAAACATGTATTACATGTAAACATTGGACTGTAACAGCATGCAGTCAGCCACTGTTGTAAATTCTTCAAATGAAAATGCTTTCTTGGGGAATATCAATTTTGTTTCTCTCCAAATGTAGACTTTCTAGATAACTGTTCTTAGTTTAGGCCATAATTTTAAGAAAGCAGAAACTGTCTCCTGGTTTAGTTTCTGATTAAAATGATTCATGTCTATAGTTCTCAGTCCTGCAAAAAGTAGTCAACTACATAATAAGTTATCACCACAAGCTTTTAACTTTGAACACATTGATTTACGCTTTGGAGCTTTGTGCTATCATAAAGACATGTATTATTTCCATAAGAATAAAAATAGCCCTACTATGCTTATGCTTTTTTTCAGATAAAAATATATTCAGAAGAAAAAGTATGTCTGTGGAAAAATTATTTTCGACAGCTAAAATAATATTGTTATATGCAATGACTAAAATATATTTGAGCAATATGGAAGAAAATGTGAGGAAGTCAATAAATTATCAATCAAGAATTCATGAAGCTACAAGGGATCAGATGCTTAGAGAACTTCTACAGGAGTTGATATTTACCCAAAACTCTGCAGAGAAAAATTAGTCAGATATAATCAAATTTGATGTCTGTGATTTGGAAGCCATTTTAAAAGGGTATGTTATAATCACTCCTTAACTTTAATCTGTAACTTTGTAAAGTAAATCAATCTCTTCCAAACCTTAGTTTTATCTTAACCACATTTCATTGTTCTCTACTTACACATCAAACATACAACATACATTTTGGGATGCCAGCACCTTGGCATTTGTTACTACTCATTTCTCTCTTTCCTCTAACTCACAAATGGTATTTTCTGACACTGAAAAAAAAAAAAAAGGCCTCTCTCCTACCCAGCCTCTGAGTAGCAGACATTGCTTACAGCACAGTACCTGCTTTCTTCTTTTAGTGCCTTTTGAAAGTGTTATTCTGCTTTCTTGAATGGCTTGTCCTCCCACAGTTTATCAGGGGACTCCTGCTGTGACACGGAGAGCTGCTTCCAAGCAATTGCTCAGTCCTTCGTGCATACCCCAGAGGATGCTGGATGAACTTCAATCACAGACCCAATCTGTTTACATTTCAGTGGAATAATTTGTGAATTTCCCTACTAGACTGTGAGGACTGCCCGGGCCATGATCTTGTCTGACTAATCCCTCTAGAAACTGTGTTAGACATATGATAGGTACATAATTAACATTGTTAAGAGAACAAAGGTATGTGACTTGCCTGAGTTTTTAATAGACCAGCTATGTGACTCTGGATTTTTTGACAATTTTCTCAAAGATAACTGAATGGGGTCTGGAGAGATAACTCTATAGTTATGAGTGTTTGCTGCACAGTCCTGAAAAGTTGAGTTCAGATCCCAGCACTCTTGTAACAAGCCAAGCATCCTACAAGTGTCTGTAACTACAGCTCCATGGGATCTAATGTACTCTTCTGTTTATATGCTTGCACAGGTACATGTTTATGCACATATGATCATGTAGGCACAAACATATCATATATACACAAATAAATAAAATGCATTTTATAAGAGTAGATAACAAAATGGCAATGTCCAAATATAATTCTTGGGGTAACTGATGAATTTCAAAATGACTCATTTGAATAACGCTACATGGCATTGTCCATTCCTGTCTATACATAAAACACTAACCAGTATGACAAGAAACTAGGATGTAGACCAAGGAAAAGCTAAACACACATCTTTGTTTGCTTTTTTGTTGACTTTCAACATCATTAAATCTATAGATGATGAAGAGTAATATACTATTAGTGTCCCAGTAGATTTACTGTACATAACACCTCTGCTCTATGAGTCATGGTGATAAAAATGCCTAGGTTAGTTTTCAAAGACTTGGAGGCCACTCTTGCTGAAATCACTGACTTTTCTTTTGGTGTTTCAGATGCCCAACAGTGACTAAAACAGGCTTAAAATCTGAACTTCTCTGTCACATCATATGATACCATGTTTCTTTTGTTACCTTAACCATTTTTTTTTTTTGCTCAGATGCAATCTGCTTAACTCTACACATGAACATATTTACACTAAAAAATTCCCTAATTTCTTCTTTTCCATTCAAGGTTAAAGATGTCACGATAATAACAGCTAAGATTTTTAAAGATGTTCAAGGATAGTAAGAATAACCATAGTTTCACATCCCATCCCATTCCAGTTTATCAGCCACATACTATCTTTCCCCTTTGTCTAAAGACAAAAGGTGGTCAAGTCTTTGCTGAATGACAATGGTGCTTTCCAGACATTAGCATCTTCCTGTTTTGCTGACAACCTGTTGGAATCTTTTTTCCTTTTTCAGAAACTTATTCTGGCTTTACTGGATCCTTTATAAGTGCCACATATTTGATCTGGGTTTGTTAATAGGACCTTTGGATTGTTGTTGCTTACAAAATGTAGCTTAATTTCCTTTAAAAGTCTTGCTTTTACAACTTGAGGCTTATGTTGAAGTCTCACAAATTTAGAAAAAAAAGATGCTTCCTGTTTTTCTTTCATCCTCATGTTGATCAGGATGTTAATTTGCTGCCTAAAGAGATATGTTTTTCATAAATCTTTTGGAAAGGTGGGGTGATAATAATAGGGCAACAAAAGTGCTTAAACTTCAAAAGTATTCTTTGCAGACATAATAAACTCCATGTAAACTGAAGTTGGTTTAAATGTTAAAGTGCCTTTAAATTTCATCAATCGTTAGCTATTGATACATTTGGTACTAATTTTTGAATAAAATGAACATCTATTCAAAGATATGTAATATGACTTTTTAAATCCATAAAGTATTCAGAGACATTTAAAATCAGTGTGTTTTTTCCTAAATGGTAGTGGCTCCAGTGTGGAGTGTGGACAAACATGAGGTTCTGAGCAGTTACTCATCAGAGTTTCAATTGTCTCCTCTGAGCTTGTGCATATAATTTCTCTCAAATTCCAGGACTGGGATAACCTGGAAACTTGCACAGTTTTTACTAGCTTTGAGGATGAATTCTTAAAGCTTTTGCATGTAATTGTAGCTATTTTTATCCTGTAAAGATACATATATTTTTACCATATAATTTTATATAGTTTAGAGGAATATTTTTTGCTGTCTTCTCATTAATTGCCTATAAATAGAGATGATTAGAGATTGTCTAGAGATTTATGAAGTATACCAGAGTGGATAGTTCACTGTTAAGGTATGAATGCAACAGGTAATATTAAGGTATGAGTGGAGCCTCCCTCTCTGGTGTGGCACATTGGAGACTACAGATCTTTGCCTATGGTGTTCAGAGGGAACCATATCTATATGTTTCCTATTCTCACTGGTGTACACCAGAGGATGTTTGTAATCCTTAGAAATGATTTAGAATGTGACACTAAAAGAAATACAGGAAATATCTTGTAATTTTATGATTTGGAGTTTTCTTTACTTTCCATGAGACCTTTGAAGATAATATGCTTAATTCAGAAACTCTCATTAAAGACTGGGTATGAATTATTAGGGCACTGGATTTCTCAAACTACCAATGGAGAAAGGCCTCTGTGTGGCCACTTACTTCATATGGATTCATCTTCCTATTCAACATCCCATGATATATTTTCCAGAGTAAACATGTTCTCTGGTCTAACACATTTGGGAAACTCTTGGTAAAACAAATCTCAACTGAACAGTCTATAGAACTTCTCTGATCACATATTATATGCATATGCACAGTAATGTTTCACCTATGTGCTCAACCTCTATCATGCCATAATCATATTGTTCTAAAGACAAACCTCCAAGATTAGTGTTTGGCAGAACCCAGTTGGGAACCCATTGTCTTATCACTATGAGTGAGTGTAATAAATTCATTTCATTTCTATATATCTGCAATATGCATGCATGTAAAACCATTCAAAATGAATCACTGAAAGCTTATATAAGGGATCATTTCAGAGTATCAACCCAAAATACTGATAGCCACAATTATTTTCAATCCATTCAGATTTCTTTTAACATATAATTATATAGGTTCTTGTCTTTTAATTCTCAAATGTAGAATGTAGAAATGATGGATGGGGATATAGTCATGTCTGTGCACACAAACCAAGCAGACTTTTTAAAAACTATAATTATATGGCTTATTACTCTCCAATTCTCAAATGTAAAATTTAAAAATGATGGATGAAGATTTATGTGTCTCTCTGTGTGTAAATAGTTGGTATCATATATGATGATTGTAGCATATGTACATGCTACTTCAATTTGGATGAAAGATGATCTAAAATGAGCATATTTATGAAATATATTTTTAAGCTTCTATTTTTATTAATATCTGGAGCACCAAATAAACAACCTTGCTGAGATGTGGAGCAAGAAAGGAATAAGTTCAGTTACATGTGATAAGCTGATATCAGCCTTAGGATTTGAAACCGGATATATTAATACTTCCTTGGTGTTTAAAGGACTAAAGTACTAATTAATTGTTCATGTTCATTAGAAGATAAGCGCTCTTTAGTGCTATTTGACTCTACCAAGCTAATTTCTTTCACTTGAGTTTTCAACTTGGTCCTTTACTACCCATATACCACTGGACAGTCAGAATTCCTTATACCCCTAGCTACTCCTCAAGCCAGCATCTTAAAACAGTAGTCTTTATACCATGTTACAAATGTTTCTGCTTCACCTCTTCTACCCCCAACTTTCACAGTGCTAAGCTCTCTCCTGAGAGGTTCCCTCCTTGCTTTATCATTCCTTGCATACTAGAGGCATCATCACTCTACCTTCTGTCTAGTTCTTTACAAAAGGATTTTGATCACTGCTACTGGATGTTCAAGAATAAGCCTTGTGTCAGATTTACTCTTAAATCTCTCAACATCTATCACAATTCCTGGAATAATTCTGGTCTTAATAAAATACCCATTGCATGAAATAATAAATAATAATAATACAAAACAATGATCAAGAAAAGCTTTCTGGGCATTTTTTTTTCATTTTCAGCAATAAAATCACCATATCTACAAGATAGGTCAGTTTTCAAATAAAACTGTAATTCCATCATCCCAGTTGATTCTGACTAATTTGTGAAAGCAACCATCACATTCTGCAATCTTGTTAAAGTGTAAATGTAGGAAAAAATTTTATGCCTTCTTCTCTCTTTTTCTCTTTCAACAGATGTCAACCTCAGTTAGATTCAACTTTGCTTATTAGTGCTTGGATTTTAGCCAAAAGCAATTCACATTTTCATAAGTATACTATCACATATGTCTTAATAACAGAAATGTAGTTTTTTTTTTCAAAAATATATGTGATAAGTCACATATGGTGGGAGAAATCTGTACATCTCTCAGGCCTTGTTATTACAATGACAATCTTGGGAATGATTGCTGCAGCATTTTAATATACAAGTGAAAGTCTCTTCTTCTAACACATTACAGATCTCTAGTTTTACTACACCCATCAAGATTTGTTGCCACTATAGTTCCATTATATAGAGAAATAAAGCAGACATCTCCTGGCCTGACTGTTGATCTTAGGAACAATCACTCTGAGTCTTACTCTCAGAAGTAATCTGTGATGGTCAAGGTCAGGTCATTGCTAGACATAGGGATAGTATGCATTTACAGTACTTAGCCAAGTATATGTTCATTCTCCCTTATATGGAATATTTACTAATATGGACCATAGCTTCCCCACAGTGATAGAAAAAACATATACCCAGGAAGTTATTGAAAATAAATTCAATGAGTAGCTGAGAAATATGGAGGGGTTAAACTTTTAAAGGGAAAACTGAGCAAAGTTAGTGGACCTAGTGAATAGTTTGCTACAAGCCTAACAGTCATTTATATAGCCTGAGATAGATCTAGAAGTTATATAATTTATAAAAAATGATATGATCTCTGAATTGTGAAAGACTAGCAATACATTGTAGGTGAATGCTCATTGCTTTTTGAGGTATCATTGCCTGATGATCATGTACTCATTGGATCCTCAAAGAAGAGTGAATTGCTTTGTCTATAAGGATAACTACATGATAGTTCAGTCCTAGAAAATCCTGAGTACCCAATAGTGCCTCATTTAATGTCTACTTACTGTCTAATATCCCCCAAAGGCTTGGTAGTTTAAACTGTAGAGTCATTAAAAGTTGTTCTGCTTTTCCCTATCTATCCAACTACTTTCCAAGATAGTTGAACTTGTAATATATAGACTTACATGGTAAGCACATGTCGCTCTACATAGTATATAGTCTTTGTTTTAACTATTCAACTTTGCCACTTCAGTATAAAACCAATACAAATAATATACAAATGAAGGAATGAATCTATATTCCAATTACAATTTCACATGTAGATAATGATATAAGAAAGACATGTTATTTTTCTCATGTCATATATTTTGAATTTTTCTAAATATTTGCCAAATTATACACAAAAGTACTATACAAAATCTCACCAAGCATTCATCTTCACAATTCTATGTTTATATTCCAGTTGTTCTTGATGCCACTAGACCTGAACTTCCACTGAGCATGTATCAAAAATTTCTAATTCATGTTCCAATAATGCAACCAAATACTCATTCTAGCTAGAGACTTAAAGAGCAGTACTAAGATGAAAAGCATCTAGAAGGAAGAAGAGCATCATGGGGACATTTTTATGCATGCCATAAATAAGAGTAACAGGGAGTAGATGAGGACACAGTTACAACATACAAGCTCCTATTGCCTAATGGTGGCAACCTACTAGACTAGAGCTAACAGCTTTGTTAAACCTCTGGGCAAGCTTCCCAGAAAGACCATTTTCTGAATTATGTCCAATCTACTCATTCATACAGAAAACGTGGCTCAAATTTTTATTTTTTGGGGGGAGGGCATATAGTGTACATAGGCAAAATTTATTGACAGTCATTAGATATGAAGATCACTGCATACTAAACTTTAAAAACTGTTTTGTTGTTCTTCTGCCAGACAATGTAAATAATGCTGTAGAGTTTCTGCTCATGGAATGAGCTTGGGAAGATGGTTTTCTTCTTGAAGTGTCCATCTAATTGTAGCTGTCAACTGTATTTGATATTAGGACTCCAAGTACAACAAGGTACAAAAAAACTAATACTGCATTATTTAATTAGAGGACATTTCCAAATACTTAACTTTATTATTAAGTAGACTTTTAAAATGTAGTTAAGAGTAGGGAGATCTACAATATATTGAGTCGTCCAAGTTTTCTGTTTTCTTTTACACTTTAAAGAGCTAGTATTAGAAAGAATCTACATTGTGAATTAATAAGAATTCCCAAAATGTATAATTATATGTAGGGCCAAATTTTTACAATGATCAGATAGAAGACAGGTCCCATGTTATTAGACTCCGTTGTAATGCAGTCCCATTTTGAGACAATGGGCTCTTCTATCCATGCAGTAATGAAGTTTGAACTCATTTCCTATAGGAAGAATTTAAACTTGGAGCAACTGATGTCAAGATTTATATTCTGACAGCCCTTGGCCTACCCCTGGTCACCTGAATCAGACATCTGTATGCAACCATACTGGAGAGAAGGGTGTACTCTGACTATGGGGATAAAACATCACTAATGGACCACCAGGGATTAATTCCTGCATCATTGGCACCATCTTCTAATCTGTGGAGCTGTCCAGACACAGGGTTACTGTGGAAGAGCTATCAGAGTATACAGATAAAGTATACAAAAAAGTAGCCAGGGTTCAAAGAAGTTTCTAACCTCAACCATACAAGATTAAAAGCTCAACCACTAAACTGGCTTCCATAGAAGCAGTACAACATAATACATTTCCAACTATGGAGGGCCCTGAAAGGGCTACAGAGAGAGATTTTTTTCAGCTAGACAAAATTAAACATAAGAGCACGGTATATATACAGTACCTCTGGATTAATTAATCAGGGTTTTAGACATAAGGGTATGCTAAACACTATCTGTATGATCTAGAAAAGCTAATTCTCACACTACAGAAACAACTTTTTAATTCTTGACATAGCTAATGCATTCTTCAAGAACTATACAAAAAATCAATGCATGCTCCATTTCTGTATTTTGTACTAGCTATAATGGAAGTTTGCTTGCATAAATTAACCCATGCTTTCTAAACATGTGATGGTTCTAGACCTGTAATAAATCAGTAAATACAGCAAGTCCTTCCTTTGCCATATCCCTGACCAGAATGTCACAAACCAAAATGTCAAGACAACCTTCCCTTTTAATTTAGAAATCTCCCTTCTAGAAAAGACAGGATGCCTAACATGTACTATATTTAAATAACACTGTGTGTCTTATTTATAATTTGCATGTCCTACAAAATGGTTTAGTGACTAGTCTTTGTTAACAACCACACTATACACCATTCAGTTAAATGTATTTTTACAAGCTTTTCATTAACAGAATACCAAATCCTTGATGCCAAGGTGCCGCCTTCTCCACGTGGCTAGCGATCACTTGGCACATGTTCAGGCATTTACATCTCTGTCATAGGTCCAAGGTTTGCAATTAAAAATGTAATCCTTTTAGCATGAGAAAAAACCCAAAGGCATGAAGTAGTATGCATTGAATATGATTATAATAGTATTTGACAGCTATTCATGATGGCACATATTAATTTATGTAAACTGTGTAAACTTGGGGCATTTCCTCATCAGGGACACATGGAAAAATATAAGCTAGTCCTGGCTCATTGGTGGGTGATTTACCCCTGTGTTTTATTTTTGTCTTTAAATCATCATGAATAGAGATTAATGCAAAATACAAGTCACTTATGACCTTATTTTTCCCCATGCACAGAGTTCATTAAAATTAACATTTTCAACTAGCAAAAATAATAACTTACTTTACAGGATTATTCTTAGGTTTTGCCTTTTCAACAGCCTGCAAACAGAGAGAAAAAATGCAATTAGACGATATTAGCAGGCATAATCTTTGCAACTAGTAACCAAACAATAAGCAGTGTAAAATTAGAAAATGTTTTTTAGAAACATTAGAAGTGAATTAACCAGGCTTCCATGGAGAAGCAGTGACACAGAGAACCATTTTCTTCCCTGGGGATGTAGTTCCTTGTCTAAGTGCTCAGACATAGGTGGCCATTGTCAGAGCACCTGGGAAAGCTCAGCAGGAGCCCTGCAAGTGGGTGCACAGGCAGACCCCCCCTTCCTCACCTTTAACTACAACTTTACCCCAGCTGGGCCTGATTGCGTTGTAATGACAGCATTGCGGGCTAGGGGGGAAGAAATGGTTGTTCTATGGCAGAGGACCATTAACCTTAGCTTTCTTCTTCACACCCACCCACACCTGCACCACAAGAGAAAGGCAAAAAAAAATGTTCATTTTCAAAATTACTTTTAACAGTAGACATTACAAAAGGGCTAGGAATTCCCAAATACTGAGATCAATTTCCTCCCCTTGGAACCTTTAAGAAAATACACACCAAATCTCAAAGTGAGGAAATTTCTGGGTCTCATGGCCTGAGACACCTTAGACATGGAGACTGGTTCCAGTTTATTGCTGAACCCATTGATCTGTGTACAGTCCATTTATCATTCATGAAAAGAGCTAGTGATCTTCACAGTATATTAGAAGAAACAACTCAGATCATCTGTCAACAGCCCTCTTATTTCTGTTTCCCTCTCCACAGGGATTTCATCTCCTTCGATTGTTCTGGAATTAAAATGTTGCTAAGCAACACAGCTGGGGGCGCTGATGGCAGAATGGCTACAGTCTATCAAACTGTTTAAGCACCTGGAGGGCCTAAGTGATGATTTTTTCCATATATCTGTAGCATAATTATGTAATCAGAACTAAACCTGTACTCTACTAGACTTTTTCAGGCTATCAGAATAACATTTAATATGGAGAGCAAAGCAGCAGCTTGACCACCTTCAGGCTTCTTCAGACAGTTTTAAACTATCCATTAGGGGACCCTGTTTGTGAATTGTGAAGTGGGTAGAGTTCAAGGGAGAGGAACAGTGCTGTAAATTAGAACACTGAGGCAACCATTTTAACAGTGCTACTCTCATGCAGCACTTGACATTGTAGCTGATCACCAGTGAGATGCAAAATACATTGAATTCCTCTATGCCAAGTCAATGTATTTAATAGCAGCATACAGTTCCCAACATTCATAGTTTAGTGTTGAGAATCTAAGCCCTTCTTACTTAAGTCTCAGTGTCTGGCACTGTTAACACTGGGCACTTACTTTTCCTTGATAGGCAAAAATCATTTTTTTACTACCTGTGCGTGAGTTTGGTTTCTGGCAAGTCCTAGAAGATGACAGTTAGGAAATGGACCAACAGGTGAAAATGAGAAAACAGGAACTGTCTCTGACTTCTCCAAAGTCACATCTAATGTATATCAAGGACATGTGAGACCATTCCTATGCAATCCATGTAGACAAAAGTTGCTAATACTGTTCATCAAGGATTCTGTCAGGTCAGATAGACAAAGGAAGAGACAGATCCTGTAAGGAAGTGCAGTGATTATCGTTAGCCTTTCCTGTGGTAGTTATATTTGGCCTATATCAGTTTGCACACTTCTCTCTGTCCCAATTTCCTTCTCTTCACGCTTCCCTTCTCCTCCCCTTTCCTTCCCCCTCCACTCCCTGTCCCTTTCCTTTGTGCTCTCTCTTCCTCCCCTTGCTTTTCTTTCCCTCTTTCTTTCCTCTCACTTTTGTCACACCTCCTTCCTCCTGCCTTCTCCAGTTCCCCATCACCTCCAGTGAGTCTGCTTATGAATAAGGCGTGGTAGTCAGCTGAAAAATGCATTACTATGGAAATCATATTAATTCACTTTTTAGAATTAAAATGCAAACAAGTCTGTCCTAGAAGCTGTAAGTAATCATAACATAATAGGCACTGTTCCAGTAGTTTCTCTTGCTCGATGTGCTAAAGTGAGCATGGTACTGGCAGACGAGGTAGAAGGGAGAAATCAAACTGACAGTGCTTTGATTCGGAGACACCATTTTTTGAAAATGTCTTCTCCCTCTTGTTTCACAACTGTTAATTATACTCACTTATTTTTCTCTGATCAGAAGAGTGTTATAGGCCAGGTTCTTCCAAACATATGCCATTATATACAGCTGCTGGAAGAACATAACTTCATTCAAATTATTTTTTTCTGGATTGCTTGGCTATCGACTGGAAATGTCTTATGCTTAGAGGTTCACATTTCCTTTGAAAGGAACTTACAATCATTCCAATGTCTCACAGTTAAAGCAAAATACACTCATCTCATCCTGTGTGCTCATCATGGGGATTTTCTAAACTAAATGATGACAGAGAACCTATGTCAGATGAGATATGACTTACAATTTATATTCTTCACATTTGCTGCAATTTGACTTTGTTATAGGCATGCTATGGGAGATTGTAATAGTAAGAAGATGTGGGGGAAATTTTAAGCATTTTTGGATGCAAACTATGCATGCCTTTAAGGCATAAAAGAATCACTCTACAAATTTTACAAGGAGAAAATTTTCTTCTTTGAAGCAAGCAAATATAAAAAGGCAATTTCACATTCCAGATACATGTGCAGGTTGTAAGACATGAAAAAGGAGATAAATTAAAAGGAAATGACGTACTATAATTCACCAAGCATTAAGAAAGTCATAGCTAAATTTCAGTTTAAAAACATACATTAAGCTAATTTAAACTGATTGGAAAAAGGAATAGTCAATAGTTCAGTTATGTCGCTTTAATTGCAACATATTTCTATGACATGATATATATCTCAACAAGGAGGACATTCTCATGTAAGGAAGAAAAACAGAATAATTTGAATCTAGAATGCCATGATGAGAGTTAGTGTGCTGTACAATAGTGCCCAAGCTCTTGACATTGTCATGTGCAAATGTATTAAGCTTTTTTCATAGCTACCTTGAAGTACATGTAGCCCCTGGGCCATAGGTTAAACCTACCTGTTAGTAGAAGAATAAATTACTGGAAATGTTAATAAGCTAAGTTGTGGTTCTGGTTTTGATACTTATGGTATTAGCAAGAGAATATAACTCTGAACTCCGGTTTGCTCCTTTTGATAATGAAGACAATCATTCACGCCCTTTCTATATTAGTGGCTATTGTTAGCATTCAATGATGGCTGTGCTCAAAAATGTCAGTAGGCTAAGAAAATGCCTGCACATCATTTGTGAGTGCTTTCTACAAAGGAGTTGGTAAATTGAGGTTAATGGCAAGATTATTTGTGAATTTACTAAGTAGTGGTCAGGTCCCAGAATCAACCATATGCAGTTACTGCCATGAGAATAAGAAATACTACTATGCAGCTTTTTCCATATCATGAATAGCTCTGAGATAAAAATAATGCTCCTGTCTAGAAAGCAGTATTCACAGAAGACTCTGTGTTATTGAGGAGAGACCCAAAGTGAAGCAGGTGATGGCCTTCTACCTTTGTATAGGTATGAATCTTCCATGATTCTTGGAACTTGATTGCAGAACACTTCAGGAGGTAGGGGTGTAGGTGCCTTTCCCTTCCTTTCTTCCATTCCTTTCTCTTAGTGAAGCCTAGGATGATTGATTGATCCTACATGATCTTTGAGCTAGACTCTTACTGCACAGCCACATCTGGCATGGAACAAGTGATCTCCCTGCTTTTGTCTTCCAAATGCTGTGATTACAACTTCATGTCACCATACTCAGCTTGCTGAATCCTTATTTTCAGGCTATCCATCCTCCAGAAATCCCTCCTTCTACAACTCACACCATCATGGATGATCTTCACTTTCAGTAACATTTTATGCAAAGCATATTGAAAAAGAACCGTATGCCAGGGAGAAGGCACTTCTCATATACTAAGGAATGCTTATTATCTGAGTCATACCTCATTACCAGCATTGTACTATCCAAGGTATCCTGCTAAGCAACAAATTTATTTCCTCAGGATGGAAGATGCAGACAGGCTCATTACTGCTTGTTCCATTAAATCTCCCTTCTTAAAACTAAGAAACTTTTTTCTCTATTTTCTATAGAGAAACCATGCATTGTACTAAAGCTAAAATGGATCAGGGACCATACTGTGTCACAAGAAGCACATGATGTGGAGTTCTTACCATAGAAAGGAAGGGCTGTAAGTGGCTACCTAGTGAGCACCATCTACCACAGCATACATAACATTTTAAGGAAGAAAATGCTGCATGTAAGCAACTTAGAAAATTTTCTAGTCATTTTCTCCATAATGCTAAAACTTTTTCAAAATACTTCAGGGTAATTTTGACCTTGTGGTTGTAAAGAATTACAGTTCTTTTTCATTAGACCATAAAGAATTTAGAGAATTTTTGGAGGCTTTTCAGAAGGAAGGCCTGAATAGTTACATCCAGTCTTGTGCATTAGGCATCTTCTATGAATTATAGAAAACAAAGATAATGCTATATATTCCCTTCATGTTGAGGCTGTTAAAGTGAGCACTCATATGTCTTGGAGATATTGTCCCAGTGAACTCATTTAATAATGATATGTACTTAGACACTGCTTTGCTCTACAAATAATACTGTTAGCCAAACCTAAAATATTATATTAGTATTTCTGTGCATAACGTTTACTTTCCCACTTACACGCTCTTCTCTGTCATTCTACAAGTATGTGTGTCTAGTTGAATTATTATTGCTTCTCAGTAAAAAGGGAAAATTCAATCATTCAGATAATTTCAAATAACTGCACATTAGGCAATGTACCACTAAGACAGAAGATCAATAATTGGATTGGTTTTATATTTTTTATTGCTACTCCCCTCAACTTTTTACATAGTTGTCCTGCATGACACATTTATGCCCCAACCTAGAGACATACATTGGTAAATTTCATTGATTACCTTAGTTCAGCAAAGAATGTCTTTATTGACAAATGGACTCATCAGCAAGGAATTCAGGTGGCTTCAAATCAATGCCTACAGAACTAGCTAAATCACCTGAAAAGATGTATACTGAGAACACTTGCCCAAATATAACAATGTATTTCACTCGGATGAGAAAAATAGGAAGAGCTATTGTATCCTGGAGACTGAAGTTTTAACTAACAGAAAGTATCCACAGTCAGGAGGAAAGAGTAAGAAAAAAAATGTCACTCAACTTGTATAGAACCTGGACTCTTGGCTATATTCCTAACTTTACATCCAGGGACTAGGAAGATGCCAGTTATCACTATACTTTTAGAGGAACCTGGAAGCAAACATGAAAGCTGTACCATACATATAGGGGGCAGGAATAGAATTTTGAAGGAAAAATAATGTAAGTTTGTGCTCTTTTGTATACTTAAAATGCTTATGATTTTTTACTCTTGCTATAAATAAAGAACTAAACATAGAAGCCAAAGAATAAGGTAATCTCTTTGTTCCATTCAGAACATGGCCCACCACCATGTTTAAAACTTGTCTTGTGGTTTTCTAGCAGATGGTCAATACTTGGTGAGAGTGTACGGTAAGAACATGTTTGACTCTTATACCAAATCATGGTTTGCATTCAATAGTCAATAAGCATTCAGTTTAACATGCTTGCATATTGAGTTCTGGGCATGACAGAGTGCCCTGAAGGAATACAGGCTCCATATTGGTGGAAACAAATGTCTTGATAGTTGAGATAAGTTCTAGGCTCATGTGCATGTGGGTTCATCCTACTATTAAACACAAGACTCTTATTAACATTGCAAACGGGGGTTCTCAGTAGTACTTCTATCCCACTTGGTGTCAGAAATAGTTTTCTGTACCTTCTTCTTTTGGCATTTACTGCCATGCTTTTTGCTTATTATCCTGTGGTCCCTGACTAACTGTTCCATTATTTCCTTATTCTTACATAGTTTTATGTTCTTTTGTTAGAGGAATCTTTTAGAGTCCCATTTGATCATGTTACTGTTCTTTTTAGAATCCAGGATGGGGCTGTAGCTTAGAACTAAGCATAAGCAAATCTATGATTTCAATCACAGCTGACTAAACAAACACATTGCTCAGTAAACCACATATCAGCCTCCTACCCTGATCCTTAAGACTCTGCCTATGGTCCTTGCTGATTAAACAGCTGCCCTGTGGCAGGTCTGACTTGATTCCATGTATATTTCAGTAATATGGAATCTGGTTTTCTCGTGCCTGTCCAAAGATGGTGTGATAATAGGATTCAGAAATATATGCTTTCATAAAGGTTTATTCCCTTACATTGTCCCTTATGAAGGGTAAAGGGCCATATGTCAGCTGATGATTTCTTCTAAAGCTTAAATTTTGGCTTATTATAACTAAGTAAAAAATGTATTATTATTCATGAAGAAACATGCCTCCCAATTAAAGTCATTTTTTTTTGATGCCAATCTTCTAAGGAAGTACAGAGACAATAGGAAAGGTAATCTCAATATGGGCTAGACATGTTCATTTTCCCATTAGAGGAGGCAATGGAAATGGCACTTGGACACTCTTCTCCTGCTGTTTATGGCTTTAAAAGCTCAAGTTTTCTTTCTCCCCACCAATTTGAGTCCTCTTTTCACCCATACTAAAGCAACAATCAAACAATGGCATATGGCATTTCCATGGAAGACAGTCAATACAATAACAGAGGCTTTCTCTCTGTACCATGTGTAAGAAAAAACTTGGGCAATGTGTTTATAGTAGACAGCAGATACTCTGTGTTTCTTATTTTCCAAAGCATACATCAGTGTGCATGCTGCTGATGAAATAACTTTATCATTTGTACACTAGTGTGATCAGTTTTTCTGTCCCTCAGAGCACATTATGCTCGAGGTGAAGAGGCTACACCAATTTTTAGTCCATGTATTTACTTAGGGAATTGTATTCAGCTTCCATATTGGAGAAATGAGACAACTGAAGTGAAATTTCTCTTTGTCATTTTCAGCTCTAACATTTTAACATGCATATGCATGACTCAGAGCTAAGTGTGGAATCTGTCTCCAATAGAAAAATAATAAGCTTGAGTATATTGGTAAATTTTTAGTGAAATGATCTAAAAACTCATTGTAAATATATTCTTTGAGATACCAGTGTGCTTCTGTACATTTGATAAATTGTTTTTATTTTATTTTTTAAATCTACTGAGCCACTTGTATTCTTAATGGCTAATGTTAGAATTGTAGCTGTCTGGAATTTGGACAGCTCTTTTGTACTTAAAACACATATACTCTTTACTCTTGCTATAAATAGAAAAGTAAACACAGAAGTCTAAGAATGAGGTAAAATCTCTGTTCCATTCAGAACATGATCCACCACCTAGTTTCAAGCTTGTCTTGTGGTTTTCTTGCAGATGGTCAATACTTGGCAAGAGTGTAGGGTAAGAATATATTTGACACCTATACCAAAGCTCAATTACTTTCATTTCAAAGCCAGCATATCAATTTAAACATCTTATATCTTTATTTTGGAGATATTTTATTACTAGTATTTATGGGAGATAATCATATTTCTGTGATATAGTCTAGAATTTTTATTAAAATCAAAGCTTGTAAACTTCCTATAAACTCAGGCACATTGGGTACATTTCCCAGAACTTGCTTACTAATGACTCCAAGACAGAACTTCCAGGCTTCATCCATGTATTAAGACAGAAGTTGGGGAGATAAAGGATTTTAAGAAAATTAGCACAGTCGAATTAAACGGAGTACAATGAGAGCAGAGACATGATGATCACTACTCTTTGGCCACTTTCTTCAGCTTAGGGTCAGTGACAAAAGAAATATGGTCATGTCTCTTCCTTCTGCCACTTCAATTCAGATGTGCATATAATGCTCTATAGCTTCTCAGATGTGGCTGATATGTCTACTGCCATACATTTTACAGAGACGAATATGTGCTATGTTATTGTGGATGGAAAGTCCATGATCATCTTATCATATATGAACATAATCTATTCAGACATTTAAAAAGAAAATTGTTTCAGCTTGGATCTAGGAGAAGCACTTTACCATGACCATTTATTTAAATATCTGATTTAAATTTACTATGAAGAAAGTATCATGCTAAACAAAAGAAATATTGGATTTGCAATAAAAATGTCGATATATGGACAATTTAAAATGTATCATGGACAATAACTAGGACATGGTTACTACTGACGCTATGACAAACACACCATGTAAAATTGTTGCACTTCTGTACCTCTTTACATGCTCAAGGCATTCCATTATATAGATATAACAAGCCAAAATATTTGGTATTAAAAATGGAAAAAACACAATTACAATGAAAAAATTCAGCATATGAGTTTCTAAATAGTCACAGACTTGCCAGAAGCATATTAAAAAATTATACCATACTAGCCTTAAGCAGTTTTTTATTAATCTAGTCTCTATGCTAATACAACCAAATGGGAACACAATCTTGGGAATATGAAAGCCAATGTTATTCTATTAACCTTGTATGTTATCCTATTTACTTTCTGGTCTTTAATGAATAAATTAAAATGTCCTGTCTTTCTCTAATTACTGGGTAGTTTTAGTATGACAATGTATGGATTTTATTCACTTACATTCTGTAACTTCAGCAGCCCCAACTCTATCATTTTGTGGGCATTTCAATGAAAGGCAATGACAGATAAAATGTTTACATTAAAAGACTCTATTAAAGTTATTTTGCAGCCAGTTTCAACCTAATCCATCTGCTGTTTCTCTGCCTCTGACAGGCTGACCTCTCTTGCTGTGTTTGCCTTATTGATGTCATTATAGAAGAGGCCTTCCCTAGCCTTTCTGCTGATAACAAAGTAAATGGAAATGTGGTGAAACCTTGGGGAGGTAACAACTTGTTCAGCACAATGAGGGAGAACTGTAGCCAGAAAACAGGAATGATTATAGCGGGGAAGATTATCTGTTGTCACAACAAATATATTCACTACACCATCTCGATGCCAAAAGAAGCAGCAGATAGCACCAGTAAAATGCATTGCATTGTTTTCATTAGCAATTTTTCTACATAAAAACAGGCTTTCAGTTTAAGTTGCCTAATTTATTTAGGAAGTTCAGTATATATGTAAGCAGCTCATGCAGAACCTGCCAGAATGCCCAGGGTTTGCACTCTTAGCAATTTTGTGCCATTTTAAAGTATTTAAAAAATAGCAACCAAGCCAGAGGTAACCCAGCAACAAGTGAATGCTTCATAGATGAAACTAAAATCAAGAATCGCGATTTAAAGCAAACTTTTATATGTGTGAGGTTGTTCTAAATTTACAAAAAAAAATATGACATACAATAATGAAATGAAGGTTAAGACATAAGAAAATATTTTTTCTATAAAGCTGACATGTTGGAGATAGAGCCCTGCTATCATATTCTAGTTAAAAATTACACACAATCTCCAATAACATGCTTTGAATTGGGTACATGTTTCAGAGCATCAGGATAGCTCTTTCGTAACTAAAGAAATTTGGGTATGTTGAAACTACTAAGATAATATATCCAGACATTAGAATGCCTTTGTTCTCAAAGATATTTTGAATTGTTTGGCTATTTTTTTAGATAAATTCAAATAAACTAATACAAACTTTTTTTTTCCAGAATATAGACCAATTTGGCCCCTTTGGAGAATATTTGCAAATTATATACTACCTAATTTATTACAGACTATATGTTTTTGAAACCCTAACAAATATACAACCCCAAGGCTTATCTACAGTTTTTTGGCTAATCCAATTCATTATCTGAAAATTTCCAATCATATTAAGTGTCCTGAATTTCTAAATGGGCTAAATGAAGTCTATGGTTTCAGTCTGATTCATATTAACAAAAAGATAACATTACTGTTAAAATGTCTTAATGGTGATTACTAGAAGCAAATGGGTGTGTGTGTGCGCGTGTGTGCGTCTGTGTGTGTGTGTGTGTGTGTGTGTTTCATGTATATTCTGAGGTGAGTTAGGTTATGAGAGAGCCATGTCCTTATCTGAGTTGGCTACAGATACTGGGCATGACAGAACATCCTGCATCTGGAAGACAGCAGACTACAAGCTTGGAGCTAGGTAGGTCAGAATACTATCAATGCTATCAATCAATGAAATAATAACCTGGTTCTATGAACATATACAGGGCAAGTTTTAGAGTCTGCCACAGTACATTTGAAAAGTCTTTAGAACCAGACAAATTCTAGAGTGCTTAAAACTTTAAAGACATGTGTCCTTATTACATGTTGGAGCATCTTCTGCCAGGAGTGGCATAGCTGGGTACTCTGGTAGTACCATGTCAAACTTTCTAAGGAACCACCAAACTGATTTCCAGAGTGGTTGTACCAGCTTGCAATCCTACCAGCAATGGAGGAGTGTTCCTCTTTCTCTACACCCTCACCAGCATCTGCTGTCACCTGAGTTTTTGATCTTAGCCATTCCGACTCGTGTGATGTAGAATCTCAGAGTTGTTTTGATTTGCATTTCCCTGATAACTAAGGATGTTGAACATTTCTTTAGGTGCTTCTCAGCCATTCCATATTCTTCAGTTCAGAATTCTTTGTTTAACTCTGTACTCCATTTTTAATAGGGTTATTTGGTTCTCTGGAATCTAACTTCTTGAGTTCTTTGTATATATTGGATATTAGCCCTCTATCAGATATAGGATTGGTAAAGATCTTTTCCTACTCTGTTGGATGCTGTTTTGTCTAGCAGCCTTATTTATAATAGCCAGAAGCTGGAAAGAACCCAGATGTCCTTCAACAGAGGAATGGATACAGAAAATGTGGTACATTTACACAATGGAGTACTACTCAGCAATTAAAAACAATGAATTTATGAAATTCTTAGGCAAATGGAAGGAATTAGAAAATATCATCCTGAGTGAGGTAACCCAATCACAAAAGAACACACATGGTATGCACTCACTAATAAGTGGATATTAGCCCAGAAGTTTGGAATACCCAAGATACAATTCACAGACCACATAAGCTTGAGAAGAAGGAAGACTACAGTATGGATGCTTCGTTCCTTCTTAGAAAGGGGATTAAAATACCCATGGTAGGAAATACAGAGGCAAAGTCTGGTGCAGAAACTGAAGGAAAGGTCATCCAGTGACTGTCCCACCTAGGGATCCATATCATATACAGTAACCCAACCCAGACAGTATTGTGGATACCAACAAGTAGTTACTGACAGCAGCCTGACTAATACAGAAGTGGATGCTCACAGACATCCATTTGACTGAGCACAGGGTCCCCAATGGAGGAGCTAGAGAAAGGACCCAAGGAGCTGAAGGGGTTTGCAGCACCACAGGAGGAATAAAAATATGAACTAACTAGTACCCTCAGAGTTCCCAGGGACTAAACCACCAACCAAAGAGTACACATGGTGGGACTAATGGCTCCAGAAGCATATGTATAGCAGAGGATGGCCTTGTGGGACATTAATGGGAGGAGAGGCCCTTGGTCTTTTGAAAGCTTGATACCCCAGTCAGTGTAGGGGAGTGCAGGACAGGAAAGCAAGAGCAGGTGGGTCAGTGAGCAGGGAAAGGGGGGATGCATGGGGGGGTGTTTCAGAGGGGAATAAAATTTGAAATGTAAATAAAGAAAACATTTAATTAAAAAACTTTAAAGACAGCAATTTTAATAATCTTGTCAATACAATTCTGTTGTTTTAAAAAAAAAACACAGTTGAGACTGATTAGCCTGCTTATATTTTAGAGAAGTACAGGGTCTATATCTTTAGATCTTTTATTGAACTGCAAGCACAGCATCAATAACTGCTTCTCAGCTGTAAATGGAAATTGATTTCAGGTTTAACTCCTCATTTTCAGGGGTTCCTTTAATCTCAAGAAATGTAAGAAAAAAGTTTTGACAAAAAGGGAAACAGAAGGTTTAGTCAGGGCCATGCAGAGAACATGGTATATCCCCATTCGTATGCAGCTCACCCTTGACTGAGCACTAGTGAGCTGATCATAGCACCATTGCTTGCCCTGACTGACTGACTGACTGACTGACTGACTTGAAAATGGAAATTCAGTAAGTTTTGCAAGGGGAATTCCAGAGGTAGAAATATATCTGTAATGTCAATACTCTCAGCTGGTTGAAGGACATCAAAACCATTCCATTGACATCCACCTGTTTTTGTTTCTCTCTTTGTCCCTTTCTTTCTTTCAAACACTATATTGCTACAGAAATGTTGACATAAACACTAAATACAAAGCATTGTTAATTATACCAATGTTGTTCAATATGAACTCTCAGTGGTATTTATATCTTATTTGGAATTATTTTCTGAGGGAAACAGTGGAAATATGGCATTGCATAGGCCTCTAAGACTATTTCTGGGGGCAGAGAAGGAACTATTTCAGAAAAGGAAGAGACAAACTGAATTCAACATGTGTGATTCAACTGTCCATCTATATCAGTTCTTGGAAGAAAAACTTCCAGAGACATGTAATTTTCTGGAGGACTTGATACAGTGTCATTGATGACCTTATTCCTGGAGACGCTGACTTAAAAGTTGTCAGGACTCAAGGGAGTTAAGGTCATCCACACTTGACAGATATCTTTGAATGCCACATAGGACATTTAATCTAGTTCTTAGTAAAGTCTATGGACACCTAGGCCAAAAGGAAGAGTAATGTTTATCCTCTTGTATATCTAAGAGAGAATTTCAGTTAATGCTAAATGTGTCACGAGGAAGGATAACTACATACTTGTCATACTTAGAGTTTTCCACATACTTTCTCATAGCTAAGCTTTGTCTGATCTTCACAATACTACTTTGAATTAGACAAGACTATTTTATCCTAATTCCTATTCAGGAAATCTGAGAATTCAGGATGTTTGGCAATTTCTCCAAATGTGATATAATTAGTATGTATGAAGTAGGACTTATCAGACTTCTTCATTCCAGAAACTACACTCCTAATGATTACACTTTTAATTTCTCACGGCTAAGCATACACAGCTAAAAATCATTAAGACAAGACACATATTTTTCATTCAAGTTTGCCACATGCTGAGTATTTTTCATGTACCTAATTCAGCAGTTCTCTTTATCTTCCCACTCTTTATAAGAAAGGGAAAGTGGAGAGACTTAGCATTTCAAAACACTCAAGACTTTGTAGCCATAACAATGATAACATGTAAATTGATAAGAACCTGCTATGCCCTAAGCTTTAGTGTCATGTTCTTTGATATGTATTGGTCCATTTTTTTCATTGAGTTTACTATTACTCAATGAGTAGGTAGCACTGTTATCCTTATTTTATAGAAACTAGATCTTTTGCTAGAATTCATTCAGTTTTAAAGTGATAAGACTAAAGAACACACATGGTATGCATTCACAAATAAGTGGATATTAGCTCCGAAGCCCTTAATACCCAAGATACAATTCTCAGACCACTTGAAGTTCAAGAAGAAAGAAGACCCAAGTGTGGATGCTTTGGTCCTTCTTAGAAAGGGGAACAAAATACTCACAGAAGCAAATATGGAAACAAACTGTGGAGCAGAGACTGAAGGAAAGGCCATCCAAAGACTGCCCCACCTAGAGATCCATTAAAATTTAAGGTTGCAGCTGTCAAAATCAATGTAGAATTTTTGCTTTGTTTTTGTTTTATTTATAAATGTGATGCTCTTGTTATTGGCATATTAAATGCAGAAAGCAGAAATGACAGACATTGCCAATGAAGGGTATGTTTCCCATTTAGTATGCAATCCATACTCTGCTTGTACTTGGTAAATGCACAGCAAGCACCTCAGAAATAGCTGTGAGATTGAGCTAGTGCAGGGAGTCCTCTCCGTGTGCTTGTTCTTGATAGACCACCAAAACTTAAAACCATGCAAGATTTATATAGCATCAAAATTGCCTTCTGTACTCCATATTGTGTGGCATAACCAGACAAACTGTACATATGGGAAACAGTGCAGAGGCCATTGGTATATGTATATATATATATATATACATACATATATATATATGATATATATACACATACATATATAAATATACATAATGATATATATATATATATATATATGTCATTGCTGTTAGAGGGACTTAATTGTGCTGTTTTACTTTTTAAAACCAAGATGTCCAATCTCATCTTGTTTAAAGAAATCAGATTACAATCATCTCTTCTGGGGAGAAAATACTAGAAATTATTCAGAACAGAAGAAATTAAGGATGACTGAAAGCTTTTGTTGAATGCACAATGCTGCAACATGCAGGGATTCATTCTCAGCTCCACTGTTCAATGGTATGTCTGGGAGAAGAAAAGGAAGCAGTGACATTTACACCCAAGTTATTGCTTGAAAAAGTTAAGCTTCATCCTGGAGTCACCCAATGGACATGCCACCCAGATGCAGCAAGTAGTTCAAAAGTCAGAAAGACAATGCTCTATTGATTATTGATGAGCAGTATTTGTGTACAGAAAATAGAGGGAAATTAAATTGGTTTTGAAGAGCTCAACATCTCTCTGCTGTAGCTTTAATGAAAGTGACAGTTGATTTCATCTATTCCCAAACACTGCTCATCTTTGTTTCTTTCTCTCTCTGCAAAAGGAAAAGGTTGTGTTTATGAAAGCTATTCTAGTCCTTTGTGCTCCACCCCCTCAAGCTCAATGCAAAGCTCTAAGGTCCTCCTACCTGGTAAAGCTCATTGACTGTGCACTGTGTGGTCAAGGTCTTCACAGGCTCAAGGTCATCTTCATCACTGCTCAGCTTCAAGTCGTCCTCAAGCATCCTGAAGTAAATCAGAGTGGCATTTGTGTTACAAAATATTTTGTCTAAATTATCCTCAGATTTATCTTGTAATGAGAATAAAAATATTGATACTAGAATCTGACAGCTGTACAACTATAGAGGGAACCAAGAGTCTTTCAACTAATTAGATAGTTGGAGCTCTTGTAGTTATAACTTCACATACCTTTTATTGCTACCTTACCCTAAATCAAGGGACAAATAGATGTTTTCATCATCTCCAGAGATGGCAGGAATCTATATAAAAGTATAATAAATGCACTGGTCGAGCACTACAGGGTGATGGGGGATTGCTTCTCTATAGACCAGTTTATTTGACTTCTAGGCAGGAAGGTGGGCAGGAATGATAGTACTGCTAAGCTGATCTGGGGTCTACTAGGAAAGACTGTTGGGGCTTTCTGGATGACAGAGGTCAAAGAAACCTTCACTGCCTCTCTGTATGGGCAGCTCAGTAACCACACAAGATCTGGGCTAGAAATGGCTAGTCATTAACTTTTTGATATATGCCCCATCTCTTGTTGTAAAATATGATTAAAGAGATATAAGCCAATGCTATGTATAAGAAGTTCTTCTTTTCTAAAACAAGGGACTTGGAAAATAGAAGAGGTCTATATATTGGTGTAGCACCTTCAAAACTGTTTATTGGTCACACAAAGCCTTTAGTTTTGTCAAGAGTATTAACTTGAATGCCATATGTCTCTGGTATCTTCAGGTTGGCTCTAGATCGGGGGGGCAGCTTATTATCTTAAAGTTCAACTTGCATATCCTTCAAAGACCATTTTCTGTTCATCTTTTTATTTTATTAAATATGAATTTAGATCTTATCATCACGATGCAAGTAGAGGAAACCTCAGTTGTTCTGGACCAGTTCCCAACTTCCAGGCATGCTCTGCTCCTTTAAAAAAATTTTTTTTTCTTTCCAGGATCAGCATCAAGCTTAACTCTAAAGCCAAAATTCTATTCCTCAACTCTGGAAATCATACACTGTGCCCTCCCATGGCTCATTCAGGCTTTTATTCCTTTACAAAATTTTTCTAGAAATAATATTCTTAAAAAAGAATCTCTTCCCACAATCCACTCAGTCAGGATGAGGGACAGAGGGAGGAGCATCTCCTGGGACCTGGATTCCAGGCTAGGCTCTGTGATGCCTAGACTTAAGCATGTCTGCCATTTTTTCTTTGTAATATGGTGCTGGTGGAGGTGTGTTTCCTGTCTCTGTACTTCCAGAATAAGGGAAGACTGCAGGCTTCAGGCCACAGAGTCAGCTAAGCAGGTCGCATAGGGTTTCACACAGACTGAAGTGACCATAGTGGCACAGTTTTCCACAGTGCTTATCTCATTCCCATCAGTCCTTAATGCTCATGTGGCTGACAGGGTGCATTTGATTTACTTCCATTTTCTTTATAGCATCTTTCTAGAAAGAACAGAGTCTACCAACTTCATTTTGGAGACAAGGAAGGAAAGATTGAGATAGGTGAACTACTTCCCTCAAGGTCACACAGCTAGTTAGTATAACATCAAACCTAACATTGCCATTTCTGGATTCCCCTCTGTGTTATGTATCTGTAGGAAGAAAGATAAAAGGGGAAATGAGGTTTCTGATTTTATTTAGCATGAAATGTTATTTTAGAGAACTTATTCAATTGTTGGAAAGGACTTCATGTCACGGTGGGCATGTGATAATTCTCCAAAGAGAGCATAGCTATCCCATCCCCAATGGAGACATTGAGATCTAAACAACAACAACCACAACTAATATAAAGGATGATTGGTGAAAAGGGCAATTATCTGGTTGGTTTTAGATAAACTAATTTTGCAGAATTTTTGACTGTTCGGCAAATAATTAATAGCTGTTTTCAAGATAATTGAAGAGAAAATATGTATCTTGACATTTCTTTTAAAGTTTTAGTTTTGTGGCTCTAAACAAGCGTCTCAGGAAATGACGACTCTATTACTTTTACAGACTATAGAATCACATACATTTAAACTATCTATGCTTCTAATTGTAAAATAGTTTGCTCTGCATATGCATATGTATGGGCTAAAGTATGTTGAAGTGGTCAGCATAATGAATTACCCAAGATTCATCTATTCGTAGTGGCCAATTTTCTATGTCAAGTATAGTGCTAAATATTTGATTTGTAACACAGAATTTAATGCCTGCAAGAAGGCTATGATGAAAATCTGTTGCTAGTGACACTTCTTAAATGGGGTCTAAAGATGTTACAAAATGTTTTTATGACTACACAAGTAGAAGCCATGGAGGCAAACATGGGACCCAAACCATCTGCAGCCACCATTTAAGAGTACATGTTTTCCTAGAGGACACAAATTATGAAGAATGGTACATTAAATTCTATCAGACACAAGAACAAAATGAACTCAAAGACTATATTATCATAAAATGACCACAGGTTAATCATACGTGTGGGCATATTGTCTGAGTCATTATGATATCTAAGGCATGTGTACATCCCTTGTTTCGTTGTGAGCAATATCAATCACAAGTGGAGCTAGTACTGCAGATACTTGACAAAATCATAAAATTCATTTGAGAAGATGTCAGCAATCTATGGATAAACAATAGTAATTCAGGAAATGTGTACTAGCATCTCAAAGTTGGATCTAGAAATGGGCTCATGACTTTTATATTACTTTCCTCACGGGTAGAATGAGACCCCTGGGACAGAGACTCAAATTTGGGTTATTTTACTTCCTAAAATATAGCCTATGATTTTAATCATGGAAATGAAATGTTCTCCAATTTATAATTATGAAAATAGACAGATGCTGGTACAGTTTTGTTCCTTAGGACTTTTAAAGAAAATGTTATTTTGAAGTTATCCTGTGCTTTCCAGTGTCTTCTATTTGCTTGTCTTAGGGATGTGGGGTAAGGGATTATTTCACTCAGATTTTAGACTTTAAGCTAAGTTTAAGAACCACAGACTTTGGTCCATCTAACTATTTTGGGATCTTCTGATTACTTAGATTGTCATTGGCATACTGAGTACCAAGAGCTGATGGCAATCAGAGTAAGATCCTGATAGCTCAGTTACATCCCACAGCTGGGCTTGGGGATAATCACATGAACCAAAGAGTTATGGGATACTTTAGCACTTATGCTTTCTCAAAGTCTCACTCTGTACCATCTTCTGGAATAGTAATTTGGCTCCTTGTAGCTCTGTGCCTTAAAGGACTTTTCCTCTTAACAAAGCAATCTTGAGGGAGTACAAGCAGTTTCATATTACTCAGCTGATAGTATATTTGTCCTATCTAGTGGTCTACATTGCTTGGTAAAAGGTAGAAAACTAATTAAGAAGTGGTGATATTTTTCAGAGTATCAAGTTTGCTTTCCCAGGGTGAAGGTTTTGTGGCTTTTCGTCATATCTTCTGAGGAAGAACTTTATCTAATTTCTAAGATTTTAAATTATAAGTTTCTGATTCAATGATTATCTCACTGGGAACCTTGAGGAGTCTCAGTTTGAGGATCAGAGAAAATGGTAATTGGTTTGGAAATGAGTATTATATTTTATGAAAGCCTCAAAGATCTGTCAAGTAGAGCTCTAGGGCCAAGTCCCTCATTGACGGCCAAAAGCCTGTATCTGCCCCAGATGTTGTACCTACCATGTACATGTAGACCTGGAAAGATTATATTCTATAACTGATGGATTACTACAAATTGCAGAAAAAAAAGGCATCTCCAAATATTTTGATGGCTTAGCATGAGAACAAAGCAATGTCTCCTAGAGACTGTCTACTCCAGATCCTTTCTAAATTTCTGAACTGATGAGTGAAGTAAAGTTTTATTGGCCTAAGCCATTCCCACTCATCATGTATTGTTTCCGGTTGCTTACATGTCATAATGGTCAGGTTGACTAGTTGCAACAGAGATGAAAACAAGTAATATTTGCCTTTGCTTGGAAAATGTTTTCTGATTTTCCACATTAAGTCAACGTTTTCTGAATTTTTAAGGAAAAAAATCTTCCTATACAAAGTGAAATCTTTCCCCCAAATCTCAAATAAAAGTATTTAAAATCAGGATTTCCTTATATAGCCTCAGAGCTAAGTGGAACAGGTTTGAAATGAATTCATTCAATAAAGTATCATATTGTGGAAATAATTATGGCTTTATAGGTATGGTATAGGATTTATTAAGAAAGCCCAACCTTGTTACTTAGCTTCTTTGAACTTCAGTTTACTCTTTTGCTCAATGGGGATAAAAACATGTGTCTCAGAGATGTAGTTACTATATGATTAATATATTATTTCACCTTTTCCAACTCCTTCCATGCCATCCAATACCTCTAAAATCCATGACCTTTTGTCTTTTGTTGATCTCTTTCTCTCTCTCTCTCCCTCTCTCTCTCTTTCTCTCTCACACACATATTATAAATATATAACTACAACCTGCTGGGTAATTTTAGTATTATTCATATGTATATGTGTTTAGAGCTGATCACTTGGTACTGGATAACTGAATAGGGAAATGATCTCTGAGGAACATTGATTCTCCTTCTCTCAGAAATCATTAATTCCTTTTGTATCTTCATCTGGATGTTGGCCCTGTGAAATGTCCTCATCCATGTTGCAATGTCAACTGGTATGAGACACTCCATGGCCAGTTGTTCTCTGTATTGTGACCAGTTGTAACTTTATATGATAGTTTCTATTTACTACAAAGGGAAGTTTCTTTGATGCAGAATGAGAACTAAACTTACCTATATGTGTAAAACATCCTAAACAAGATAGCTGATCTTCCATTCTTCAGTGGAACACACAAGTCATCTATAAAGAATTTCTCAAGCATCACATTCATGCAAGTGACATTGTCTTCATTCATACATTTAATGGGCATGGGGATTTTGGAGGAGTTTGCTTGAAACAAAGAATATAAGTTGAGAAGAAGAAATTTTCATTAAGAAAAATTTCTTAGAACAGGGTAGTTACAGGCTAGGTAATAGAAGGTAGTAGTAGGTTTTTACTCTCTAATTTGAATATCTGATAACTCCTCCTTTCCCCACTTTTTGGCAGTACTCCTTCCTGTCTCAGCCTCCCAAATGCTGGGTTTTAGGCATTATCCATCAGACTCAGCATAACTGCTATTGTGCTCAGATAATATCCTTTAGGATCTTTGATTCCTGGTCTGCACTGCTTGTAGTACTCACTTGTTTCTTTGGAAACAGGCCTGAGTAGCTTTATTTTAATTGAAAGAAAATTTCATGTGAAAAGAGCCACCACTGTGGGGTTGTCTTTCTCAGACTTTCTTAAGTCTCTGAGAGCTCCCAGAGCTGATTATAGAGAAGAAACCTTTGTGCATACCTCTAAAGTACCTCATGATCAGAAGGTACTTTACTCATCTCTCCAGATCAGCTTCTAATTATTATAAGATTAAGAAAAGAGCTCCTTTGTAGAGCTGGTCCATTCGTTAATCTCCACCTAGCCAACTCCTCAAAACAGCTGAAAAATTTAATTGCTGTTAAGGACACTACAACTCATGTCTGCTGAAAGCCACTTCACCTGAAATTAAACTCACTGGTGGCTAGGGCCACTACTTTAGTTGCATCTGCAAATTCAAAGCCACTGACAACTGAACAGTTTAACTTGGAATGTTTCTAGAGAAAGGCTGCACACAAGAGCTATTTACCTGCATTGATAAAGCAGGCAGCATTTATTTTATGCTGATGCGTAAAGAAATTACATTTCATTTCTGATTGTTTAAGCAAAATATTCAGACTTGACAATTTAAGTTCAACTAAATTTTAACAACATTGTTGCTCAATTGTTTAGAAAAATTCCACCAGATTTGTATGCTCAGCTCTTTTTGCTGCCAATAAAAGTGACTCTTTACACTTCAAAGTACAAAGAGGTAAATTGCCTCATAACCCACATTGACAGAGCTTCGTTCGACTCTCTGCAATGCTACCTGTAACACATAGTGAATATGCATATGTATAAGACAGGACAATGTCAAGACAAGACTTGGCTAATTAAACTGGTAAAGCCACAAATAATTATTTTCACACTTAGACTGTTTACTACTTACATGGTGAAAGGTAGGAAGAACAGTGGAAGTTACCTGCTCCTTTTAGATACTTGGATTTACATACCCAAAGGGGTGCACCAAATTCCAAGTGGCTCTGAGAAAACTTCAGAGTGAGTTCTAGAATAGTCTGCAGCTGGGCTCTTCTGAGCTTGAGCTCAGCAGATTTTTATGTGGTACTTCTATTCTTCAAGGACAGGGCAGGCTTTGTATTTCTGGAGAATCTGAGAAGCCATAGAAAACTGTCCTATGACATCCTCCCACATGAAGTAAGAAGTCAAGTGAGAGATGGCCCTGAAGTCTTTGTCTTCATTCTCTGAGAAGGGAGAATCACTAAGTGTTCCACTGAGATTCAGATTAGGTGCAGCTCAGGTTGCTGACTATGTAGCCTATCTGTATACCTTCAGTTTCCAATGTTGTATAGTAGACATGTTTCCCATGTCACCACACATTCGTATCAGTTGGTAACTACATCTTACTGGATCTCCTTTGTAGATTCATGCTAAACACATATATACATTTCTCAGGGCAAATGTGATGATCATATTTAAGTTCTATCAAAGACTAGAAAATTTATTATTATATAGGAAATAAGATCTAATAGATTTGTTTTTTTTTCTGTTAAGGATGATATATGCTAAGATGGCATAGTTTGTCATGCAGCACTCCTTCAAGTCCTAGGATATATACTGGCAAGAATTAGCCAATATTCTATTACCTTAGCTTACCAACATTCCTTTCTGCAAAAGTACTTCACCAGTGCTACAGTTTCTGAACATAGACAGTAAAGCTCCTGGTTTACGAAATCACCTTAGTCTTCAGTCAGATAGACCCAAGCACAAATCTTCACTAGCCAATTTACTTATTCAAACCCCTCTAACTCTTGAGTGCCTAAGTGAACTGGGAGCCATGATATACCACCTTATAAGATAGTTGCAGATAGTAAATAAGCTATTCAATATCAAACCCTTACCATAAAAGAATTGGCCAGTCCTTGTCATTTCTTCTGATTATTGGTTCACAGTATTTCAGTTTAAATTATAGTCAATACATCAAATACAATTCTGTTTTTTTTAAAAAAATGAATTTCATGTTCAAATAAAACCTGAATGGAGAAGAACCACACCCTTTCACATACTGTTACACATCAGAAACCTAAGTAAATCATTCTTTATACAGAAGTGTCACAGGATTTTCCCTGTTCAATTACATTAGTGTAGAGGGGGTCTGTGATTGGACAGGGAGAATGGAGGCAGAGCTAAGAATTGCAGAGACAGGAAACATCTCAAGGTAGGAGAAAGAAGATGCCTGTGAACGTGAACTTGCATGGCATTTACCAGCCATAAGTAGATATGATTTCACAAGGTTAGAAATATTGGGATAAAGCTTTTATCATTATCAATTGGCTCTGAAATTGTTGTATTGGCATCTTGTAAATTGTGATTTTATTGATACATAAATCTTATTGGTTAATTAAGTCTTGATTTTACCGGGTTACTGGGTACTGTGATATGTAACCGAGAGGTTGACAGTCCCATTTAGTTACTGGAATGTGGGATTGCTGACTACATGGGTGAGGAAGTATTAGCAGCTCCTGGGACAAGCAAGCCAGATGCTGTTGGGGCTAGCTGGAGAGAGATGATGGAGGCAGGAGCACAGGGCCATGGTCTGTTGCACAGAGAGATGGTGGGCTCAATTTTTAATATTTTCCATAACACAGAAGGAAACTTTATATTATTTTTTCAAGTCTTTCAATTTTAAAAGTCTAAGTCTATACAAAATGCAATGGAATTTTAGACCACAAAATATATTAACCAACCACATTTCAGAAATTCACAGTTTAAATAGTTTTGTTGTTGTTTTACATTGTCATTTTGATTTTTAAATGTTATTATTCTCTCATATATTACATTCTGACCACACTTTCAAATGAGTGGAAGAAGCTGATAGTCAAAATAACAATACACACAGAGTAACATCTAGGTGAACTCAACTAAGGCAATCCTCTTAAAACTCTTCACCAAAGTGAGACTTGTTTTAAGTATAAAGTTCTCTGTATACTCTCCATACACTGGTTGTCAATAGTATCTTACTATTATTATTATTATTATTATTATTATTATTATTATTATTATTATGTCATAGCAATAATCTAGAGAATATTGAACACAGAAAATAATAGCATCTAAAAGAATAACCAAAGGGATCATGGTAGTTTGTTTTTTCTTAGCCTGTCTTTATCACTGTAACTGGAAAAGAAAAGTAAAATCAAGGCTACCAAAGGCTCAGAGGGCAGAAACAAGAGCAGACTACAAGCACGCGGCAAAGCAGTCTGAAGAAAGAGAAAACATATTCTATCTCATTTAGAGAAAAACAAGCTAGGAGATGCTGGGCAGACACAGCAGGCATTAAGACCCAGCATGGCACTTTTCTTGTCTCCCACCTGTAGAAAATAAGATCCCTCTCTATAATAACAAATTCAACAGACTGGTGAAATTGAAGCAGTTGTTGCTATATGCTTTGCAGAAAGGGACTTCAGCATAGAGAAAAAGCAAAAATACCTGATGTAATTATTTAATGCAAGACAATGGTTTTTAAAATCCCCTGATCATGAGAAATTCCTGAACCCTTTTCCCATCTTTTGGGCCTTGCCTTAGTTCCAAATTCTTCATCCTATTGGTTTAAGATGTAACACTTTATCTAATGAATAATTTGGCCTTGAGACTGCTACTTTTTCTGAACATGTACTCAGGCACTTAGCATGCTGCCTGCAACTTTCCAACTGTTAGAGTTCTGAGACCAGCAAGTATCAGCCCATAGCTAGAGGAGAGGAAGGGGCCTAGCTCTTCTTGCTCATCTGTAACTCTGAAAAACTCTAAGCACACCTCAAACTGAAAATGGACACAATGATTTATTTCTTACATGCTCAAACAAGCTAATACATCATTGTTTCTAGCTGTTGCTAGAAATACTGTCTGGGACCTGGTAATCTATCATTTGGTTTTAAGTTGGGATCTGTGTTTTCCCAAGACTTCTCCTTGGGATCCAGCAAATTCAGATAAGACTTAACCTAGGCCAGATCAGTCACTTGGCCAAGGGACCACTCCCTAGATAGGCAGGCTCACCTGAAGCTATGCTAAAGAGATAGATGAAATAAGTAATTCTTGAATTAGGGGCTTAGAGTTTCATCAAGACCAAACCACCCCTAGTGACTTATCATAACAATAATTTACTGTTATTAGAGATTTCAGAACATCTGCATATGCTGGGTGAGTTTGAAGAAAAAGAAATGGAAACATAAAATAAAGGGAGAAGATAGCCAGAAATATTTTTACCATCAAAGGTAGCTTGCCTGCCAAGGGCCAATGTTCTATATTCTTTTAAAACTAGCCAATCATGGAAGACTGTGAGGTCAGCTACCAGCCAATGGTGATAGGACACATTCACAACCTGCATTAGAATAAAAGGCAAGTGAACACCTCTATCCTGGTGTCCTCACTAGCCCAGTTTGGGAGGTAATGCTAAGCTAAAAATGTTAAACTAATGTAAACAGTTTTGAGATATTGCATACAAATTTTACAAAAACATCTTAAGGGGATGAAAAGCCATACTTTCCGTTTTCAAAAACAATCAAGCATTAAAGCACACTCTCATTCTACTGACACTCATGATTATCTACAAGATTCATAAATATAGAGATGCCGGTTAATGTAACTGAAAATTTGATCACACTGTTTTAACAAAGTAAGAATTGTTTTACAAGGGGCTCCACAATGTCTCCACTATATTTCTCTAAGTAACATTCTAAGACATGCATTCTCCTGGAGAATTCAATGTTTATGCTGAAGCACTTGGCTGCCAGGCCATTTTTGCATTGGGCTGTAATACAGAAGAATTTTCTGAATATTTTGAGTAATGGGACTGATATAATTTAATGGCTCCTTCTGTGCATGTTAAATGAGTTGCATGATATATTAAGCTTTTGTAGGAGACTTGTTTACACTACAAATTGTAGTACATGGCATAATCACATTGAAGCAGAATGCAGCCATGTTGAGTCATTCTGGCCATTCTCTTTCCAAATTCCACCTCAGTGCAAATGAATTCTCTGTGGCTCATCAACACAACTTAAGTTTTTCTAAATGCAATGGTTTTTTTGTGCTACATGAAAGGCTAGCATCATAGTACTGCCTCTGAGCTCTACAGAAGGACTGATCAGGAGGTCTGAGATAGGTGAGTTTTCTGTGCTGAATGTAAAGCTAGCATCTTAGTACTGCCACTGAGCTCTAAAGAACGACTGACCAGGTGGTCTGAGAGCACTCAAGATAGGGGATGGTTTACTATGGAAAAGTGACATTGGTAGATACTGTTGTGCTAATGGATTAACAGAAGTCCAACTTTCTAAATTCAATTCACGTCCCAGTAATGTTCTAAACTTTGCTGTAACCTGATAATTCCACCTATATATCTATAAAATGCCAAAATTTGCAACCTTCTTTTATTCTGCAAATATAAAGTCTTCCTTCACTAAACTGTGTTAGAACTTGCTGTCAGATGTGACCAATGTGAACCCACGTTGCCAAGTTATGGTCATTCACATCAGGCTATAAAAAGAACTATCTCTGTTCACTTTGAGGTAAGAGCTGTGTTTTATATTGGCAGGTTAGTGGCTTTTTAAGAATATAGAAAAGACAGCTCACTTCCTCTGATTCTCACCATCATATCCCCTTATCAGGACACAGCCATACTAGCACTTTGATCTTTCATTTCCTGACTTCCAGAACTTTAAAAAAATATATGTTTATTGTTTAAGTTTTCTGTGCTCATTCCTATTGTCTTGACCTAAGGCAGACAAAGAAATGGCCAACATTATTGGTCTTCTGAAAACAAACATAAATTGCAAAACAACACAAATGCTCATCAGCTGATGGGTACATAAACATCATGTGTATTAGCCATACAATAGCACGTGTCTCAGTTATAAAAAGGAATGTAGCTCTGAAATAACAAGTTAAAGAGGCTCCTCCAAAGTCATGCTAAGTGAAAGAAAGCCACATGTTGAATGAATGTGTATGAATGTGTGTTTAGTGTGTGTGCATGTGTATGAGCATGACCACATATTAATTGATTATATTTAATGTAAGTGAACAGGTAGACGCAGAAAGTCATAAGGACTCTGGTTGTCAGAAGATAAACCAAGGAGTGGCCACTAATGTTTGAAGAATTCTTTGAGCTGGTAAAAATGGAGTTTGAAAATGGTGCTTGTTCATACTGCATGAATATACTAAATAGCACTGAATTATATACTTTCAAGTGGTGAGATTTATCGTATTGCATATCAAAAAGGCTGCTTGTAAAATTCTGACACACAGCTGGCCAGGACAGGGAGGAGAGCTAGAATGTCAACTCATACATTCCAGCTGCCATATCCCTGCTCTCTCTACTTGCTGCCCTGCATGACAGAGATTGGCAGATAGTCTCAGATGCACTCTGACATTTATAGAGAAAAGTAGAAAAAAAGGAGCTACTTTGCCTGTATAATCTCTTTCTCTCACCATTTTATACATTGAAATTGCAATTGATGCAGCCACCACAAGCCTCACTGAGGGAAAAAACAGCTTTGTCTTTTCTGAGTAAGATAAAGCACTGCATTAAAGATGCAGCTGTTTGGATGGCATGCATACCAAGCCAAGATCTCATCCACAGAGACTCATCTACCCTTCTTGACTTTGGAATCTTCAGACCTGAAGCTAAGGATGAAAGAAATTTATGTAATCACTGGTCCCTTCTAGACAGTACCAATTTCCTGTGCCTATGCTCAAGAAGCCTACAGGCAGGCATGCATTTAACACAGAATGACAACGCTCATGAGCTGCTTTAATTGGACCACAGGGATGAGAAGAGGAAACCCACATTTTAGCAGAATAGTGGGATGTGGTTATGGATTTCGCAGTCGTACCAAGGGATTTCCAGAGCACAAGTGTGACAGGCTTGCTTCTATCTCAGCACAGCAAAGGTAAATGTCTGCCCTGGTTTTTGGTGTGGCTGCCTGGATGGTAGCAGTTTGTCCTAGCCTTCCATCAGCTAATCCATTTTCCAGGCTGTGACACTTGGGATTAGATTGCCTTACTCTTATGAGGGCCCAGCACCAAGAGTACAGCACCTACATGAATGCAAACACAACAGATTCCATTTAAACTGAGTTCCTTGAGCCTGCTCTAACCTTCACAATCTCAGATTCAATATTTTAAAGTTGTCCATGATATTCTTTTTCATGCAGAGCAGATTCCTCCACAAAGGCATACTCCAAAACCCAGCAACTGTGTTTCTACTGATTATCAGCATTGTAAACTCTTCACCTGCCTTGCAACTCTCTACAGACTTTGTTGTCATCTCCCCCACTGTGACCTTGCATTCCCAGCTCTGGACAAAGTATACACCCAAGGAAACTTGGAGGGATGATGTCTTGTCCACATTCCTCCTCTCTGTGACTGTGAAGGTCAGAGTCCCTTCAGTCTGGGACCAAGTAGGGAACACTCAGTTGTGATACCATGAAGCTACAGAATGAACTCCCACAAGGAAAAAAAATGATGGTCTGAATCCAGGAGCAATTAAGAACATAATAGAATAAATAGAACTGTTTACAAAGAATGTGGGATCAACTCCTGTAAATATTGTCATTACAAGGAAAAGGAAAGTATATCATTTTCTTAGAAAATTTTATCAATTACCTAAGCAGTACTAGGGCAGACTTTTCTTAACTGAGTAACTATAGTAACTCTTATTGGGTAAATTACCACTTGCAGATGCCTTGAAGTTAGCTCCTTAACCCCATGCCATTTTGAGAGATTAGGGAAGAAGGGAGCTCATGGGGGATTTGGAGACAGGAGAGGGGGCTGTGGTGTGTAAGTGTCTGACTACGCTATAATCTGAGAGTCATTAGAATTTGCAAATTTGGGAAGCAGTATTTTTAGCATTTGAGCTGTGCTGTCTACCTTCACATATTGAGTTCCACCCCCCTGTACCTTGCAATATAACCTGTTGAGAAGATAGGGTTGGAAGGCTTTACAGTAGACTCTAGGGCAAAGAAACGGACAGGCATACAAGGAAGATATGAAGAGAAACAGGGAGAAGCCAGCCTTGGGCACAAGCCTAGAAGAGAGGAGTCAAACACATCCTTGTCTCACAGCCCTCATAGACAGTATATCCTATATTAATGCCTTGTTTTTTATATTCAGAGCCTGGAGAATTGTGAGATAATATATCACTATGATTTTGTGTGGGGAGCCGCAGCTGCCACCCTATACATATATATTGAACACCTGGTCTCTGGCCAGAGCAGAG
>NC_045030.1:71811890-71812518 GCF_008632895.1 Mastomys coucha | reverse complement strand
TGTACACAGCAAGACACTATCACAAACAAGCTGAAAGTATATATAGATTATACAATATTGGACCTATTTCTCCAATTACTAAATTAGAGAGACCATTGGATAACAATCAACAATATGCCTCATATTTTTGGATTTCAATTGCTTAGGATATATTGGTAATATTAATTTTCATATTAGGATATTAAGAAAAGGTGTTGTTACTTCCTATTGTTTTTGTTGTAAGAGGTGGAATTAGGTTTGTGTGGATTTGTTGAAAGATTACTTTCTTGCTTCTTGTAGGGTATAGTTTTACTCCTTATATTGATATTTTCCATCTATTATCCTTTGTAGAGCTGGATTTGTGGAAAGATATTGTGTACATTTGGTTTTTGTCATGGAATATCTTGTTTTCTCCATCTATGGTAATAGAGACTTTTGCTGGGTATAGTAGCCTGGGCTGGCATTTGTGTTCTTGTAGGGTCTATATGACATCTGCCCAGGATCTTCTAGCTTTCATAGTCTCTGGTGAGAAGTCTGCCATAATTCTGATAGGCCTGCCTTTATATGTTACTTGCCTTTCCTCCCTTATTGCTTTTAAAATTCTTTCTTTGTTTAGTGCATTTGGTGTTTTGATTATTATGTGGCAGGA
>NC_045030.1:71803648-71811342 GCF_008632895.1 Mastomys coucha | reverse complement strand
AAGGTCCTGTATCATCACCATGATAAATGATTTTAGATCTGAATCTTGCTTTTCCAGTGTGATGGTGTTTCCAGGATTTGCTATGGTGGGAGAATTGGGTTCTGATGATACCAAGTGACCTTGGTTTGTGTTGTTTATTTTCTTATGCTTGCCCTCCACCATCTGGTTATCTCTATTGCTACCTGCCCCTGCTAAATCTGACTGGAGTCAGTCCTTCCTATAATCCTGGTTGTATCAGAACTCCTCAGAGTCAGGCTTTCTCTGTGATCCTGTGATTCTGGGATCCTGTGACCCTGGGCTTGTTAGAGCACCTGGGAGTGCAGCAGCTTCCTGTGGGTGTTGAGGGACTGGTTGTGGAGCCTGGGCCCAAGGTCCGCTCAGGACACCAGCCCAGAGAGACCAGAAGGAACCCAAGCCACTAAGCTGGTGGAGTTCCTGTGTGCCTGGTCCCACTGGTCCCAGTTACTCCTGGTGTTGGGTCTTCCTCACCTCTGATCCTGAGTGTGTCAGAGCACCTTGGAGTGGAACTTCCTCTGGGTGTTGTGGGACTGGCTGCAGAGCTTGTGCCCAAGGACCGCTCAGGACACTTCCCCAGAGAGACCAGAAGGCAAATAGCTATATTTTTAATCTACCTCCCATCCATATTTTTATGTATAAAACAGAATATTTAGGGATGTGCTATAAACGATTAAAGCAAACAGCAACTAAACTGACATACAAATAGTATGATTGATTTTCTTAAGTAGAAAATAACTGAAACATAAGTCATATAGACTTGATTTCAAATCTCATCAAAACCCCAATTCAAACTCCATGCTACCTTTCACCTCCCTTCACTATGAGACTGTCATAGTTTAAGAGATATTATTTTGCTTTTAGAAGCTTATTTACTTTGCTTTCATCTTTGCTAATTATAAAGCTGAGTTTTATTCCTAGTTACTCATGCCAGTACCATCTCATGGCAGCTCTTTCAAGTATGTGACATTTTAAAACTTAATCATTCTTGGATCATGAGTTTTGTCCTCTAGAGAGATTAAAGTGCCCCTTTAAACAATCTGGGTCAAAGACTTCAGAGATAGTGTTGAGTCACACAGCAAGAAGGACAAAGTACCAGAGAAGATGACATAAGGGAAAATCTCATCAGGATGATCACGGTGGATGCAGAATGTATGGGCTACAGTTTAGCTTGTCTTCTCCTGAGCAAAGGTGAGAAAGAGGGGGTGGGGCTGTTTCACTCCGCTGTGTTTTCCCTGTAAGATTTCTCCCTTTCCCTGCTTTCCTCCTCTCTGCCCACATGCACAATTCTCCTTTCTTTGTGTATGCCTCTCCACTCCCTAGTTGTGTAATCTATGGTCCTGACTCCTAGCTACATCTTCATTCTAGTACATACCTATGAGTTCATCTTCCAAATCTATGTCTGCCACAAATGGCTCAAGCCCAAGCAAATTAAAACTGAACTGACTTTCTCTTTCTGTTGTTTATGTCTGTGTACAAGTATTCATTCAGTCAGTTCTTCAGGCATCATTTGTATCTATCTAGCTAAATATTATTAATTTTTAAAAATTTATCTTTGGTGGATTTATTTTGTATGTGTGTAGGTAATTATTACTATAGTAAAACACATACTTTGTATAATTTATTGCTTTAAAAGAGGACTGTACAGTACCTTTTTATGCATTCACAATATTGGGCAATTATCACTATTATCGAGTTCTAGAACATTTCATAATCCTAGAGACATCTTATAGCTTTTAACTATGTAAGTTTTAGCTATCACTCACCAAACCCTTTTATAGCTTCCTATACTCAAGTCATAGACAACCTCTAATCTTTGTTCCATCTATATGAAGTAGTCTATACTACTGGACATTTTATATGAGTGAAGTAGAGCCTGTGTGCCTTTGGGTCTGACTTCCCTCATTAAATGTTCTGTTTCTGGTTCATTCACACTGTGTGATGATATTTTATTCTTATGCTTTGATTTGGCCTCTTATTTCTATGCTTTGGATATTTGTACAACTTCTAAAAATCATGTAAAAATATAATCCTCGATGCATTAGTATTACAAGTCGGGGACTCATAGGCGTTAGAGACTATTGGGAATAAGAGTATGCATAGGATTACAGATGTTCCTCAATTTATGGTAGGTTTTCTTGATAATCATATCACAATACAAAATATTTTCAGTAAAAAACATTTAATATATTGAAAATAAGAGATATAAATAGACATTTTGTAAACATGGTGGAGTTGGAAAACACAGAAAATAATATTTAATAAATACCATAGCAACACAATATCAGTTGTTTGCAATTAAATCTAGTGGCTGTATGAGAGACGTAGCTTGCTGCTATAGCCAAGCATGTAAAGAGAGGTATTGCTACCCAGGGAAAATATCAAAATCCAAAATTTGAAGTATAATTTCAGACTCCATTGAATATGTATTTTTTTATAACATCATAAGGCTTTAATGGTTAACTGGACCCATTGTAAGTCTGGTACCTCTGGCAACACTTTATAAAAAGTTAAGTGGAAGTAGCTAAGGCCTTTGATTTCATTTGCCATAAGAGAAGACCTTCTTTCTCCCAGGTGGAGGATATAAAATAGAGGTGCTAACTTGAAAACAAACAACAATTCTTAGCAGATACTAAACATGCTATAGCCTTGATCTTGGACTATCTATCCAGCCTCCAACTATGGAAAATATATTTCTGCTCTTCAAAATTAATGTTTAGGTATTTGACAGAATTCAAAGAGGCTAAAACATCCCTAAAACCTCACTATCTCCATACATTATCAAGCAAACAAAGTTTGGAATAATTTCAAAGTTTTACTTCCCATTTTTTGCCAGTTACTCAATTCCTTCAATGAGAATTCATACTATTGTCCTTTAGTCTGCTGCTACATATTTCAAGATTTCAGTATCTCTCACCTAAACCAGAGTGATATTTCTAAAACATGACTCTTGACAAGTAATTTTCTTGACTACTATACTTTAAGGCTAAAGCTACTAAAATCAGGGTTTTTATTTTTGGTGGGGGAGGATATATGCAGACTGGTGTGTCTCTAAAGGAAATACTGCCTGAGTCATCTAGAGGAGGTTGTTAGGAAGTTCTCAAAATGGGGCAGTTGGATGCTAGCTGTTATTTTGATATGCCAGAGAAGTGTTATGATCTTGGGTGAGTTGCATAAGAGTGTGCTGATGACCAGGCTTGCAAGATGATGTGGAAAGGGGTGAGAGGAACTTCATGAGGCTTTTTGGGCTCTGACTGAACTTATATTTCCACTTGTGGGATGTCCTTGATGGAAAAGAAGATGCCTGGAAAGGCACATGAAACATAGGGGCTGGGAAGAGATTCTAGAATACGGATTTGGACTCACAATGGCTAGGAGATATGCTTTTTGTCAAGGAAAGGGCTATCTAACCTTGTTACTTGAACTATTCATATTATATCTGGATTGATTTCTACTTGAGGTAGATATGCCAGGATTCCTTCAGTTAGGAATCTTTGTGTGCAATTCTAAGAGCCATAGAAGACAAGGTTTCCAGAGTACTATAGAGAAACTGACATCATAACCCATAGGATATAAAAAAGTATGGACAAGGGTAAGCACAAATAGATTCCAGATCACATGTTTCCTATATTTCTGTATTATATGAATATATAAGACCCTTAGAATCTGTGCATCTTCTTAATACTTAAAATACTACTGTTCACTTTAAGGAAATATTGTTCAGTTTATCTGTACACACATTGCTCCTAATTGTTGCAGGATCAAAAATATCAAATATAGACAAGATTTATCACACTTGTGGGTTTTGATGAGCATTCCTTGGTGGTATTTAATTTTGTAGAAGCAATTTCTTTGTCTTCCTGACAGAAAACACAAAGTTTTTGATGGAGACTAATCTAAATATAAGACCCTTTCTAGGTTCTTCAGGAATGAATGTCAACATGGAACAATAGAAGGAAATCTGGCATGTTACTAAAAATAGCTTTAACCCATCTGAATTTCTTACTAATAATTGAATAAATGAAGACTAAGCATTTTGGCATAATTCCAAAGCTTAAAATAATAGAAAAATTAGAATTTTCAGAAACTTAAAACACATCTCTATGTAGGCTTCTGTAATATTTATTAGAATGTATCCACAGGCTGCTTCATCATGTGTATGCTTCAGTTCCCCCGGTCCCCGCAACATGAGAGCTAAGTTATAATAATATACCACTCTCCTCAAGATCTGGAAGTTAATGGCAGTTCTCCATTTTGCCAGGATTGGTGCCAGTGCCAAACATCTTCTGTGTCTCTGGTTTATATTAACATCTAGAATTTACTGTGATTGTTTTTTTCATGCTTTAAGTATGACTCCATTTCTCCTTTTTTTTTTTTTGGATCTGCTTTTTAAAGCAGTAACATAAAAGTGCCTATAATTCTATCCCATTGATTGTGTAGTACTAACTATATATTGTTTTTATTAAAAACAAAAGCCAGTGTTTACCATAGGAATAAGGTAGTCTTGCCTCCTCTAATCTACACTCATAGTTATCTCATTGTGACAAAGAGATGCTTTCCTGAGGTCTGTGGCATACTGCCTAGGAAAAGAGGTGGCAAACATAAAGCACTGAGACACGGGGTTCTTGCTTATCCCAATTCTGCACATGCCTCATTTTTTTCAAAAGTAATGTACTGTTGCTTAAATAAATGGTTTTTGTTTTGTTTCTAAAAAAAAAAAATCCTGGTGGGGTAAAGGACAGTGTAAATTGTTGCTGTTTAATTGAACCTATTCTGTGTACACAGTGTGCCTACAAAGGCATTTGCTGATGCAAATGCAGGTGTCCTGCTGTTTCTTTCTCCCTTTATAAAGTGGCCTTTCAATGCTTGTTTGGGACAGGACAAGACCTTGGTGACTCCCAGCTTGTTTTATTCTGTGTGGCCCTAAGATGACTTTCATTATTCCAGAACAGCTTTATAATGGCATGTTATCACAGACAGTACCTATGCTAGTCTGCCTTACTTTGAGAAATTTGCAGAATTCATCACAGACTGGGAAGACCATTTTATCTGGCAAAGTAGTCCTTTAATTTGGATGTTTCTCTTTGTTCTCTCATTTCAAAGTAAACAAACACAAGCATAGATCTTTAGAGAGCTATCAAATTTTACTGTAGAATACATTATTGCCCTATCATTTTCTTGAGTTCTCTAATCAAGTTATTTCACATTATTCAATTCGTGACCTGCCTTGTAGAGTGAAATGTCATGATTCTCAAAGTTAGTTAAGAGTCTTACAAGAAGCAGAAAAATAAATTTATTCAAAGCATGGTAGAGTCCTGGCTGCTAGCAGGCTGGAAATTGTTCTATTTTAAACATTTGAATTGGGCACACTTAAAATACAAGGGTGTATTTCATCAGCATTCATGTTTTTCCCTTTACTTTTTCCAATGTCTCACCCATCATCTGATGAGTGAGAACTTGTCAGGACAAATTACAGTTAATGCTACTTAATGATACCCAAATGCAATGGACTTGTTTTCTGATTTGTTTTTACTTTTGTTGGAAATAATGAATGTATTACATGGACAACCATCATGCTGCTTGTAAAAATGTGTCCCACATCAATGGTAGAAAATATAAAGCTTGATTGGGTTTATAAAGCAATCCTTATAAATTTATATTTATGCTTTATTTGATGCTCTCTATTAGTTTGAGCTAGGAATGAATTATAAAATATATCTCACAGACAAACTATGCCAAATTAATCTGTAGAAGTCTACACCTGTGTTTCTAGGACTCTGGAATGGATACTGATGGAAATAAATTTACTTATACTGTAGTACTTGTAGAATTTGAGGATTTAACTTTAAATAATACCTAAATTCCCAGGGGAAATAATGTCATCTACACCAACCACACCCTCTTAACACTACAAGTTTTCAATATTAAAGCAGAAATTGAAGATGTAAAGAAGTCTTTTCATCTTTGGCAGATCCAAAGTAATTCACTTGAATCTCCAACAAATAAGCACTGGGTTCTGTTATAAAAAGACAGATCAGTTGCCTTTTTTAAAGCCAGCCTACTCAACTTTGAAGGAGGCCAACCAGAAGCATGAAATACTCTGATTCCTCTACTTAAATCTCATTGAAAACAATATTCTTGTGATTTTCTCCTAGAGGACTGGGTATTCACGAAGCTTTTGAAGTATAGTGAGTATATAGTTTTGAGACTTTCCTTTCTACTGCTACTGGTCAATTTATTATTTTTTTCTCTTGGCTTTCATCAAATCCCAGCCATAGTGCATAGAATGCAAAGTTAGGAAATGTCTACCCCAAGGCCATGCCTGTCTGGGGCTGATTTGCTAATGGAACCTTTTCTTAGAGCAAGCAAGAAGTTCCGACTTCTAAAAAATGACTGCTATTTTTCATTGTAGATGAAAAGCCTTTCTCATTTGGCCTCTTATATTTCCAGCTTCATTGATCCCATTGCCCCCTCTTTCCTTGTGAATGAAGAAAGAACATCAAGAGAAAGCGCTGTTCACACTAAGTGGCGTTGTGATTACCTCAACTATATAAACTAAACTCACATCTGTATTTGCTCTTTGGTCTGTCCTCGAATATTGAATATGAATATAGATTTGGCATACATAGTAAAATTTTATTACTGTTCATTTAAGTGGTTTTAAGCATGTAGCTTTTGCTACTGCCTATATCAGATTTCAGTTTGAGTTTCCCAAATCTCTATGAGTAGACAATTCATCTGTCATGTTTCCTAAGTGTGAAATACAGCTGGAGAGCCATTTCTTCACCCGAGCATCCATGGCAATTTAAGGTGAGTTTGCTATGTGAATGGTGAGTTAAGGTAGATTTGGTTTGTGATTGTTGGCTACGTTTGTTCATCATTTTCCAACCTTGAAGAGGAAGAGTACAGCCTTATAAATGACAATTTCATCCCACACTTGTAGCATTTTCTATTTCTATTTTCTTTATTATATGAATCATGGTTCTACTACCAAGTTTCAGAATTAAACATGCCAGATTGTAAAGAAAATGCTACTTAAAAATATTTATAAAATATATAAAGTAGTGATAATTAAAAATAAAAAATGCACAAAAAATTAAAAGTTAATCCCAGAAATAAAATTTTCAATATTTATTTTCCCCCACAATAAACAGTAGTTTTAATAGTCTAACTGTAGCTACTAGATGATTTCTCTCTACACTCCCAGGATACATATTGCGGTATTGAGTTTACATCAGGGATAAGCACTAAGAAAAATATTTTATTGGCAAAGAATTAAGCAGTCAACTAATGAGAACTTATTCCATCTCTTTTACTCAATAAATATTTTAGGTATTTTCCTATTCAATCAACTAATTATCTATTAAAAGTAAAAATTATGAGTTGCTTGTATATTGTCTTCATTATTGTAAAATTTGTCCAACACTAATGTTTAAGCCAATAAACTAATTAAAGTGATAATTAAATGGAGTACCATGTACACAAAACACTCTTTGCTCTAAATATGTAGATTAGAATATCTGACTCTCTCATCATGTTAGATGGTTCCTCACAATAGTAGACTGTCAAGACAGTGCTACAATGAAGGACACATTCTTGGATTGGTAAAAATCAGAGCTCCCAGGGTCTCAACCATCAACCAAAGACTGCACATGGAGGGGTCTGATTGTTCAGGCAGC
>NC_045030.1:71782627-71803496 GCF_008632895.1 Mastomys coucha | reverse complement strand
AAAAAAAAAAAAAAGAATTGGGTACTCAGAGAGAGCTACATGAGCTCTGCATTCCTTATACTGACAGACACACACTGAAAAAGCACAGAGAAATGGGAAACTGGAAGGCTCTGATTCTGTGCAATGCAGCAATGTCTCACAACATTTCAAATTCTCTTCTTACTTGTGGTGTTTTCCTTTGTTTCATGTTAGGAGAGTATGCATTCAAATAGCCCATCCCCATTCCAGCAGAGGATAGGAGAAGGAAGCTCTGAGCTGGCCTGGGAGGCTGCAGCATGCTAAGTGTAGAAGACATAATTTAAAGTGGGCGACCATGTATTAAGATTTGAGAGTTGACTTCATTACCACATTTTCAATAGTACCAGGGTTCAAAATGCTCTCAAAAGTCACCAGGATAATAGTACTATTATCTTTCTTGGCGGTATCTAATATAAAAAACCTGCTAAGCACGTCTAGTCCTAAGCACATCTAGTCCTTGGTTTTAGAAAAAATGGCAGCAAATTATCTCCTGAGAATGTCGAGAAGGCTGCATTCTTTCTCTATTCGGCTTGCTTTTCTCCCTAGCGAGGGAAGATGCTCAGGAGCCAACAACCAGGGAGACAATGCACAGTTGCAGGTGGTCTGGCAAGGAGGGAGAAAGAAAGCAAAAGAAACAGACAAAGGCTTTTTGTAAAAGAAATCTTTTGGGGGAAACTTGGTGGGATTTCAGAAAACCCTCCATATTATCAGTACAGAAATGAAGCTCCTTGAATTTTGAATGCAAATTGTCTGTGATTTCACTTATCTGCTTGAATGGAACATTTGATTTAAAACAGACTCTCTGACAACTAGAAAGGTGAGTGAAGGTGGCAAGATAAGAATCAATGAGCAGCTACACTCTAGGTGGATACTGAAGCTATGCAAGCAGAGAGAACTCTCAAAGATGCAGTCAGTCAGCAACATTAGTAAGGACCAAGGTATTCCACAGGATTTGAATAGGTATTCTGGGGGAAAAAATTCTATGGGCAAATCAGTTTGGGAAACATTTCACATTCTACACCCATCCTCTTGTAGAAACACAGCGAACATTAGCATATTAAAGGCTCAAAGAATTCCTACAATGAAAATATTTATTTTGTAACTCCTCCCCAATATATTGAATCAAAAAATTCTTTTAGATGGAGGGAGAAAATGTTTCAAAGTAAACATTTCCTGGCTAGACATTTAGTAAGTATTGATGTGGGCATTTCATCTCTAAAATAAATTTGTCATGTACATAGACATAACTGACTGTGAAATGAGGTTATTTCTTTCCCTCTGATTTTACTTGCCTCAAATATTCACATCATTGGTATGGCATAAATGAGACAAAACATCCAGAGCTTCTAAAGGAAGATATTTGATGGTAATAAGGGGTGCTTTTAAGACCACTACATAAAACTTCCCCATTGGTTCATAGCCAAGGGTCAGTCTTCTCACCTTTACTAGCATCTGACAACACAAACATAAATCCTTTTTATTTGAGCCACAGATAAATTTTAAGAAGGTGAAATTTTAAGGGGGAAAATTATCTGAGACAACTCCATTTATGAAGTCTGAAAGTTTTTTATGAGTAAAAACCCCAGGATCAACCTTTGTATAACCAATTCAGAATCATTCTTGATAAAATTTTAAATCTGGATTGCACATGGAAAGGGAAAAATCTGTTAAGTCTAGCACTAGGGGTGAGTGCTTTAAATGCTTGGATTTATTTTAGGGGTTGGAGTATGAGTTTCTCCAAGAAATAGAAGAATAGAGAATAAAAGCAGCCAATCTCAAAAGCACAAGTGTATTCCTGCCTCATTTGACTCTTTCTCCAACAAAGATAGGACACATTTGCTTCAAAAATGATGCTAGCCATCACTCAATGGAAGATATTATTGTGAAAGAGCAAGTCATGTCCTCTGTCTTCAAGAGGCACTTAGAGTTCCTGAGCTAAGCAGACAGACGTCAAGTGATGCTGTAGAACCTAACCTGCTGAGCTTCTAGTGGTGGCTTGGTTGAAAACAACTACAGGTAAGCTTTGGGCCTTGGCTCCAAGGATTCATTAGAGAGGTTTTTTTGTTTGTTTGTTTGTTTTGTTTTTTGTTTTTTTGTTTTGTTTTGTTTTTTTAAGAGATGACACACCACCCTCCTGTCACCTATCTGTGTATTTTACAGTGACTGGCATATCCTGCACTCTCAAAATTGCATCCCATCTCAAAAGGTACTCCTGAAAACTGATCTAATATTCGCAGTAATTTATTGTTCAGTTTCTTTTCAGCTCATGCTATGTGTCCATGAGCAAGGCAAACTTAAGAAGGGACTGAGGATTAGGCTCCCATGAGAACAAGAACAAGGCCGTGCTTGATTGACTGCTGTTGAAATAGGGCATTTTGCTAATTATGAATGAGCATTGTGGAACTACCTCTGAGGCAGCCTGTGGCATCTCCAGCTCCACTTGTGTTAACAAAAACTGGATGATTATAAAAAATTAATATTAATGATGAGGAAACTATAAACCGTGGGATCTATTTTTTTTTTTTATAAAATAGTGTTTGTTTTTTATCTTATGCAAGCAAGCATTAATTTGCACAATAGATTTGTTTCTGGAAACTGAAAGTAAATTGATGTTTTGAAAACTAAGACAGTTTGTAAACACATAAGATGGGCTTAGAATTTACAGGAAACCTGTGGCAATTTTCAAAGTGAAGGATTTTTTTTAAGGATGAAAAAATACTTATTTATGTATTTGAAAATATATTCTAGAATCTTTGTGTCAAGTGGGAAAACATCTATATACAGCTTTTCTTTTTCTCTCTCACATAAAATTATACATCATAATGATTCAATAATAAGCATCATGCAGCGAATCTACAGCATAATAGGATAGGTACATGCATGTGTACTTTCTCAAATTGTTTTTCAGATAGACATTTGCAACAATTCATCTGCTTTATTGTTTGCTTTCTATTAAAAAACAGTGAAATTCTACTTATAGGAAGCTACACTTCAAAATCTTCTTATCAATGGATCGCTGCCACTTTGAAAGGAAACAAAGAACCTTATTATGTTAAAACTTGAGAAACTACTTAATGGCTTTAGAGCAAACATGTTCTTAAATGTTTACAATGTGCATAATAAGGCATCTCATCTATCATCTTTCTCTTGTTGAGTAGACCTCATCAATTTTTTCACATTGAATTAAGAGACAATAAACCTTAATTAAGATATGATTTAAAAAGACACGGTATTTTACTTCAGACCTATAATTTTTAGTGAAAGCAATAGAAAGGTGCATGCTTAAGAACAGCTATTGATCGATTGTATTTTAATGGGGCTTTTAGGACTTTCACAGGATATGAGAATTTGTTTATTTACACTAGTATACTTGTTCTGCTTATGGCATCAGGCTCATAATAAAGCTGTCAGTAGTGACTGCTCTGGGCAGGAAATGCCAAGTTCTATGGTAAACTAGAAATATTTAATTGAACCTCTTTTGATTCTACTCTACAAAGTTAATTTGTGTCACGTTCAGAATCAGATTGCTATAGACATTGCTTTGCTCAAAATCATTATCTTCTAAAAGAACTTTAGACCTTTTCTTAATATGTCCCTTAGCTAAATTTCTGACTGTGTACTCTTTTTAACAAGAGAAGAAAAGCATATCCTATTGGGCCTAAAGAAAACATGCTAAAATACATACAAATGTTTTTAAACAGGTTACATCTACTTTATGGCAATAGGCTCTTTACTGAGTACTTAGGAATAAGGGAAATAGCACCTTAGTGGATTGTTTTTCATAGTTCAGTCGGCAATGTGTTTACTATGTCAGTTTCAATTACATACTTATATATTTTGATATACAGTGTGTTCTACAGTGTATGTCTTTTGAGATTCCATTCTTATTTTTAAAACCTATTTAAATATTACTTTATCTTTCCTCCCAGCAAAAAGGGAGCTTATTTCTCAGGGGGCTCCTAGTCAAGCCTGATAATAATTAAAAGCAGCATCTGAAATGGCTTTTTAGAGCACAAATATGTGCAATCAGGAACAATATGACAAGGCAAGGGGACAGACTGTTTATTTCACAGAATGAAACTTTATTTGCACTTTGTATCCACATGATTTCCCTTATGCATTCAAAGACCTAGAAATTTCAAAAATTATTGTTTACCTCATTAGCAATTTGGTAACCCTCTTATGATATTTCAAATGTAGTCATTCACAAATATTTGAAACAAGCAATAAATTATGGCTCAAAAATGATTACAGCAGTGGGTTTAGAACACAAACTGGTTTTGGTCAAGTTATTGTTCTCCTTTACTGTTTTTGCTTATCTGCCTGTGTTATCTCTGAAGAGGTATTGCCACCATCCAGGAAAATTGAGTTCAAGTGGATTCTGGGTTTAAAAAGTGTCTGAACAGGCAGGAAAGACAGGTTACTAGGGCTATTTTAAAATCAGTCAAGCACAGGAAAATTCATGGACACATTGTTATGAACTACAATAATTTGAGATTTAATTCATGAACATTAGTTATTTGATTGTGAAGTGTGGGTAACAGCAATGAATGCATATCATTGAATTGTAGCCAGTTAATTTGATAGTGGATATGAAACTTATGATATCAAACCTAGCATTTACTTTGTCTTATCTTTTATTTTTTAATACAACCAGGAAATAAAAATAAAATGTCATTGAGAAAGGAGAAGGCCTAAAGCAGAAATTTTCAACCTGTGGGTCACGACCCCTGGAAGTCTAATGACCCTTTCAAAGGGGTTGCCTAAGATCATCATAAAATACAGGTATTTACATTTTGATTCATAACAGAAAATTGCAGTTGTGATGTAGCTACAAAAATAATGGTATGTTTGGGCATCATTGCAACATGAGGAACTGTATTATCGTGTCACACTATTAGGAAGGTTGAGAGCCACTGCTCTGAAGAAACAAAAACATGTGCCTTGGAGCCATGGAACCACAGATGCAAAGGCTACAATGTCATGCTTCCCTCGGGACAGAAAGGTATAAGAAAAATCCTAAAATTTCCATTATCTCAGTTCTTCATCTTCTTGAGAAATAAAATGTATCATATTACTTGTTTTATTTCTCAGACTTGGAGAGCAGTCATAGGGCATTGGTCTATATGCTACAGAGGCATCAGTGACTACATGTCCTCTTGAGCAGAAAATCCGTCAAACTGCTTCTCCACATTGTACAACTACGCAAATGCCTAGACACAGCCATCTGTGCATTAACTGTATCTGCCATTTAAGTCCCTGGGATAGTGAGGTTCACCTGGGATATACCTTCAGCAGTACCTTTTCTATCTTTACATCTTTACTCTGCATCTTGGCTTCCTGCCACACTGAATACTGAACAACATGGTTCTTTCTGAATAGCATAAATTGAGCTGAAGTCAATTTAAATTTCATGGAGAAAACAGCTTTGCTTCAAAGTGAAGCCATCTTTTTTTTTTTTTTAACATTTAAAAGAATCCACACATATATAATCTTTGTCTTCTCTCCCTTATGCATATAAACTTAACATTTTAATCAATTGACACATGGATTATTTTCATTAAGAGGCTGTCCTTGTATGCCATCTATTTTTTTTCAAAGTTCACAGCAACCGTGCACTTCTAAATTTCTTAGTGACTCTGTCAGGGTCTAATTTTCAAGGTACAGTTACCATAGTGACAACCTGGAATTTTAATCCACTAGTAAAGGGCAAGTCAGGTCACATTTTAGGTCCTTTTCAATCTCAGAAATAAAAAGCACCATGTAAAACGATGAAGATAAAAGCAGGCTCAACTCTAATGACCATTCATATAACCATGAACTTGTATGAACCATGTGATTTTTTTTAAATAAAATTCAGACTATTCTGCAAGTGCTTGAAGCATCATTATATTAAATAATGATTCAATGTGTCTAACAGAATGGGAATGTGTACTCTTTATGAGCAATGCTTAAATATTTAGAAACATACTAGAAATATATAACTGGATAGTTGTGGGGGTAGCACATGTCATTATAGATTTAAATCTATTGTCCTTTGACAGCATTACCAACTGATCCCCTGATTCCAAGCACATCGACACAACATCTGTAAACCATGATGTTGAACAGCAAAAAGAGAATTCAGCTGTAAGCCTAAAAGCTTGGGACTGAGCAACTACCAATACTACTATCTGTGAACTTGGAAACTTCACCCAACCTAGGTGATTCTAGTTGACTTCAAAGTCTGTGCATGGCTTATCTGAAGGCAATGAAGCCCACCAGAGAGTCTGAAAAATGTATCATATTTGCTTGTTTTTTCATTTTTTTAATGAAGAGACAAATGCTAAGAAAAGCACAGAATGAATTAAACAGGGTATAGGACAGAGAGGACTTAGGAGAGGTGAACTTTGAGTGACTCCCAGAAGTAGAGGCCACAGCTCTAGATGTGGAGAATTTAGAAATGTTCAAAAGCAATAATTACATTGTGTAACACTAAAGAATGGCAGTTAGCTAAATTGTAACCTTGTATGGGTGAGCTAATACACCACAAGATGTTTGAGTTCTAAATTCAAGAGTCTTAGAGTAACATTTCAGTTCCCTTAAGAAGTAATTCTGTGATTTTTCAACAAGTCATTTAATTTCTTTGAGATGAAATTTTCTTCTCCATAAAATTTGTTAAATCATATCTACCTCTCAGAATACTATGAGCATACAGTGTGATTAAACATGTGGACCTATAATATGGCTTGGTACAGGGACACAAGGTAGGCTCGACTTCCACATTAGCAGTAGCACTGATTATGTAAACATACATGTTTGGACATCTCAGAGACCTAGAAAGACAATCATTGGACTGATACTGATTTGATTCTAACAACATCTTGTAATGTTGTGGTTAAGAAGAATTATTCTACATTTGTAAACTATTTGTCACAGTGCATGGAATTTAGTAGGTAACCAGAAGAGTTAGATATAATTATCTAAGCATATTACTGATATATAGTTTATTTTCTTTATTTTTATACTATATAACCTATGAAAGTTACTTTCTGGACATTTATAATCCCCTTCCAATATTCAGGTAGCTTAGAGAATTTCTAGATGTTGAAATCACAAAAGTTTTTTCTCTAAAAACCCTACTAATACCCATATTGAAGTTCCTATCTAGGATTATTTTTTTTTAATATAGGCAACATTTTTCAGAATCAAGTAAGTTAAAAATTAGGTAAGGAGTCTAGTAGTGTTATTTTCCATAAGTTGTTACATTCTACCTCCCATACTCATCTTTCCTTTCAACATCACTCTCTTATATCTGGTTCCTTCATTAAGGATATGACCATGCAATAAAGTATTGTCCTGGCAAGTTACAGGTAGATATATCCCATGGGTAGCAAATACAGTCCTATTTTATTCTCTTGGCAGCATCTTTGGGGATGTCAATCAGGTAGCTTTGAGACTTTTTTCATTGTACTCATTGTAAATAGAAATGGATTAACCACATAGACGGTCATTTGTCTGATTTTTTTCAACTGATTTCCTATCATAATTGTACATGCATATGTGGTACTTTACCAAAGCTGCTCCTCACTTGTCAGTAAAATTCAAAGGCTTTTGGCACCTTTAAAAGTGTGTCAAAAGCAAGGCCTTTAAGTATGACATTCCCAACAAACAGCACCACTGTGATGCTTGATAGGATGGGAAAACAGAACAGATAGTATAGAAATAGGAAAGATAGTTTTTGTCATCTGTCTGGCCTCAGTTGGATTTTTTCCTCTTCTTCTTCCTCCTCATCGTCTTTGTCCTCTTAATTTCTATTCTGCTGCCATATTTTTTTCACCTGGGGTTGGAAGATTTATTAGAATTCTGATTGATAAGTTCTGGACTTATAGTCATATGAGAAATCTGGTAACAAGGCATACTATTCTAATGGTCAAATATTATCTTCATTATCTAGTCCTGGCTACTCCTTAGGTGGGTGAATTTGAACAGGTATCTTGCACTCCCATGTCTGGTCTCTTCTTACCTGGTCTTTAATAAAACTGCTCTAATTACTTACAGAAGGCTAATAGAATGGATGAAAGGGCTTTAAAATTATCAGTCACAGGTCACCCAAAAAACATCTCTGATGCTGTATTTTACAATCTAGTAAGTGAAAAAGAGTGTGCATGTATCCACATTCATCTTACTAGCTAAGACAGCATTAGCAGGCCCTCATTCTGGAACACAGAATGTATATGCATCTGTGCACCAAGCATGTATGTATTATCGCTATACTCCATTTAATTATGCAACTGGGATTATTTTAAATTTTGACTCTTAATAATTTTGTGTATACCAACAGTATTATTTACTTCAATCCTAGTTACAGTTCAAAACATTGATGGAAACTCTAAAATATGTTACTATGGTTGATAACAGATTGGAATTCTTTTTTTAAGTCTATGATGAAAATGTAAAGCAACTTTCCAATCATCAAACAGGTTGTTAGAAATGAAAGGCAATGGTTAAACATCTCATAAAAGCATGCCCATGTTCTAGTTCCATATTTGTTTTGCTTTAATATGAAAAATGGAGATTTCCAGAGAGAAATGTTATTTGCATCACATGCCATAACAATCCATCTTCTGTGGATTTTTCATGATGAAGTAAGTCCCTTGCAGGCATATATCCTTCAGTCTCACTGTAGGGGACATTTTACAGTCTTTGTGATACAATCTGTCTGCAGTGTCTCAGATGAAGAAGCATCTGCCTCCAGTGTTTCCACATTACCATGCATAGTATAAACAGTAGATGGAAGACTGAGCTCAACAGTATTATGAAGGTCCCTGATTTCAATTAAATTGTTAGCTACCATATAAGTCTGAATTGAGATTATGCCTAATTCTTGGATAAGGAACATTCTGACTTCAAATGGCTACTTCCAAAGTGCCCAAAGCCAGGACTTAATTTAAAAGGGCACATGAATGCAGTCAGTTCCATCATTGCCCCTTGCAAGAGTGGCTTTGGGTAACTTACTCAGTTACTCTGAGCTTTGGTTCTACTTTGGTAATGAGGATCAACACCACAGTCTTGTTGTACATAAAAAAAAAAAAACTGAATGGAAAGATCTGTCACATATTAGATACTCCATAAGTATTAACTGATTGAGTTACTAGTGTCTAATTTTACTGAGACTGTGAGCTCATTGAGAGAAAGATGGGCAGCATTTAGTCTGAGTTAAAATATGTGACCCAGAGATATACATAGTAGGTGTTGAACACATATTTGTTGAAAGAATTGGAAGCCCTAAGAGATGAACGGGTAAATGAATGAATGAATGAATGAAACTCAAGTAGAAGAGGTACCCAATTTTTCTCAGAGAGAGAAATAAAAAAGTGTTTTTCTAATTATACAGACATCTCAAAATCCATGTAAAGTATCTGAAGGCTATGATAATGTTGGACGTTTGAATAACACCACAGAAATAAAACGTGATCTTTCAAATACATTAATGTCTGATGGTGAAAGTAGAAAGCTCTAACTCCTTTTAAAGGATCCCTAGGTCTCAGTCTTGACATCTATCAAGCCACAACAGCTTTAGCATGTCTTGATGTGAACCTTGCAAATGCCAATATTGCTTGTTGAAACACTAGCCAATATACAACCTTCAATATAAAATCCTCTTAATGTCTCATTGCTCTTCTTGAGGAACTCATGCTGCTTCGTTTCAAATTGTGAATTACCTTCAATTCACAGTTTGAACAGACTGCCAAATTTTGTTTTCTCTGCTCCCAGGTGGCTGTTCCTGATGTAGTGGAGAACTTCCAAAAATATATTAAATCCTTTGGAGAGGTTGGCAAGATGTGAGACACGGGCATACAAGACAGGTTAAAAGCAAGTGTTAGCACTTTTAAAAAATGTTTTGCTTTGTTCTTTGATTGGTGTTTTAGCTAAAAAATCTGAATGTCTGCAACTACTTAAACTCACTGAGGTTACCAGATTTTTCACCGAAGTAAGTTGATAGATTAACTCAAAGTGATTATTTATTAGCATTGCTAAATTTCAAGGACCAAAACTTATGTTTTGATTAAGCATTAATCAGACTAGAAAGTAATATTTTTTCCTGCTATAACACAGCTATGTTGCTAAAAAATTTCATCCAAGTAGCAGACCAAATACCTACTTAAGAAGGAGTATTTGAAATTGCTAGAGAATGTGGGTTATTGCTCTGCAATAAGGCAGAGCAGTTCATAAATATCAAATCAAATCCTCAAAGGAAACATTTTTGATGATGAAAGTTTTGGCAGGAGGATGGTCATAGCTATAATGTATGTGAAGGGTTTTTCTTGTTGCTGTTGTTATATTGGCGAAAATTCATCTAAAAAATAATGTTTTGTTTCTATCAGTTATAACATTCTGAAAGACACATTCTCATAAAATTGCTATTCTCTATGGTAATGAAATCTTCATAACATTTAGAGAAAGTTTAGAGATGATGATAGTTGAGATAAATAAAGCAATTTTTTCAGTTTTGTATCTTACAAAAGCAAAGGGGTATAATTTCTTGTGGGGCTTATTCCTACCAGCCAGCTTTGCCAGTCTCCTTAAAGGTTTGTATCATGATACAAAAACCAATATGCATGCATGCTCTCTCCTATATACTCTTATCTCTCCCTTTCCTTTCTTTAATTTTTTTTTTTTGACAGAGACTCATTTGACCCAGGCTGGCCTCCAACCTGAAACACTTGATCCTCTCACTCTTACACCTTATGTTCTGGGACTAAAGGCATGTGCCAACAAGCCTGGACAAAAGGTCAAATTTGTTGTATCAAATTCCTGAATCCATCAGATCACAATGTAAAAGAACAGTCCAGACTTGTAGGAAGTGAGAAAGATTTAAATACACAGTATCTTAGCCTACCTTCACATTGTTTTACCTAAAATACAGTGTTACTTGAATAGTTCCCTGTAGCCCAAATGTCCCTTTGATATAAGGGTGTGTGGTTAATTTATCTTCCAAGTGGGCTGAAAAATTTTTAGAGACAGAGACTGTATTATAGCTTCAGAATATGAATAAGATCATCTTGAAAGGTAATCTAAAAATGCAATAGTCACTATTTAAGGTTTCTGTCCTTTATGTAATAGCATAGCTCCCTTTCCTACTACCAAAAACTACATGCATGTGTCTATACATGCAATAAACATATTAAGTACACATATGGAAACTGTAGCTAGACACAATAAATCTGATTTCATATTGCCCATCATCAAGTCCCTGGATTCATGGTTTGTGTTTTCAGACACACAGTCAACACTAAAAGCAAAGGTACTGGTTTTATGGCAGGAAGAAAGCATCATGATTATATCTGACTTTATATTGGGGCTTATATTGGGGAAACTCTGCAGACATTGTCAATAGCATGTCTTAAAACATAAAGTTGCTTGGGTAAGAGGGGTTTTGGACGGTTTCCAATTGGCAGAGTCCATGGACTAATAACCAAGTTTAACAAAGGGATCTGCTATTTGGAGTTGCTGTCTCCTCAACAGTACAACTGAGATCAAAGGCTAACTGAATAGGTTCACAGGAGCCATCAAGAATTCTTTTCAGGGAAGCTGAATATATTGCATCTGTTGTTGTTGTTTTTTTTTAAAGATTAATTTATTATTATAAATAAGTACACTGTAGCTGTCTTCAGATGCACAAGAAGAGGGCATCAGATCTCATTACGGGTGGTTGTGAACCACCATGTGGTTGCTGGGATTTGAACTCAGCACCTTCGGAAGAGCAGTCAGTGCTCTTAACCGCTGAGCCATCTCACCAGCCCCCTGTTGTTGTTGTTTTAAGTGCCTCTCCAAATTCAAATATAAAGAGGCAAAGTGAGGCAAGTAAGAATGTTGTAGTGGAAAGTACTTGATGATATATGATGATTCATTTGATAAGGCCATGCAAAGAAAATCCAGGTTTTGTTTTCTCTTTTATTGGTCCTTAATAGGTTCCTTAAGAATCTATAAAGTAACATGATATGTGGCATGTCCACTCAGAGACTGAATCTAGTAACTGATATATACGGAATGTACATGATATTCATGTTAAATACTTAACTCTTATATTCCTGAAAAAAATTACCATCTAACATTCATGTGTTTTCCTTTTGGGGGAACAAAAACCATTCCTGTAGGATATTAGAAATGTTGGTTTTAGAAGATATAAGTCAAGAGTATTTTAATGATTATAACTCAGACTCATTGAGTACTAGCAGTTGGGGTAACTGACCGCTGGGTGTTCAATGCTCTAAAAATTATTAAGGATTAATGTTAAACACATGTTTATGTAGTTAGACTTAATTACTAAAGTGTATGCTTACATTTGAAATCTAACAAGCTTTTGTAGGGGTATATATCTGTATTCACATTTTCTCATTAAGTTGCTTAATTTCCTTTAAGAGATTCTTTGTACTTAAAAATAAAGATAAATTACACTGTGATTTAAACTCATATCTTCTACATCCAGTGCCCTCCCTCCCCTAACAAAATACCATGACTACAGTAGAACAGAGACTCCTAAATTCTCAAAGTCAGATTCTCTTATCTAATGAAAATTTATAGACCTAATTGGAGCAGATAGGAGCACTATATGTCAACAAAGTATAGCAAGTGAGTAGGGAAATACCTACTTCTCCAGAAGGCCAATTAAGTGTTTGGGTTTGCTCAAGGAAAGAGTAGTAAATGTCAAGACCAAATAGTGAACCTAAGGAGTTGCAAGCTTGCACTCAGATTTCTAGAGGTGAATGATCACTGGATCAGTGCCCACATGTGCAGTGATTATAAACAATCCATGCTTGAATGGAAGATCTGCATCTTGTCAAGCAGGGAAAGCAAGTGAAACTGAGGAAAATGACTAGACTATCTCAGCAATTAAGGGGTTCTGTTTTCCAAGGCTCTAATCTTTTGCTGCTATACTAAGCAGTAGGTCACATGTCTTAGACATTGGCTGGCCTTGAATGGGTGACTCTCATAGCTTGCTTGTCTTGAGAGTTACTTCTGACCAACTTCTAAACTTTGGAAATTAGTCTACACACAGAATGTTCATAATCACCTTCAGGATTACCCTGCCAAATGAAAAACCCTAGAAATTGGCTTAATAGTATACCAAGGTAAAATATGAGACAATAATACTAATGACTGAACTGATAAGAATTTGAAAGCTAAAATAAAATCAATTTTATTATGACTCTGATCTCCCTTGCACTAAACAAATATCTTCCAATAAGAAGGAAAGTTTCCAAATACAGTCTGATGGACAATAGGCTGGGAGGAGACTCAATCATAAAATGGGATTAGTACCCTCAAGTCTTGCTGATACTTATTTCAGAGAATTTTAATCTTACTATCTTCACTGTATGCTGTGCAGTAAATGCTATTTTCTGAAATGCACCCTCCAACTATAAGCCACCTTTGACACATTAGATATAGACTACCATAATATTTAAATCTCTGGCCTATTTGGTAAACAGCATATTTCACAATGGAATTATAGCATATATGCTTTAGGAGTAAGATCATTTTGCTATTAAAGTACAATTTTATATTCTTCCTGGTTTGCAAACTTGCATTGACTTCCTGAAAATTAGTTTATGTATCTTATTATTTTTAGTAGGAAGATGGTAATTTAGGAGTGGTAATAAGGAAATAAGATCTATGGCTCATTCATAAAAACAAAAGAAGCAGTTAATGTGATTAATGTAAAAACATGAAATGCACAGTATCAGAGACAATTTGATTCCAGTATGCCCATTAATGTGGCCATTATATCAAAAATGTGGTTTTATTATTCCATTTTCTTGTTTTGTTTTGTATGGTAAAACCAAGGACTTTTGGTTGTTAAATTTTAGCTTTTAATCACTAAGTACAGGCCAGCTGCAAAAATCAAACACAAACAACAACAACAAAGGACTGGTGCTCAGATCAGGGATTGAGACAAGAAGAAGATGGAGTGGAAGCACCACTGGCTATGTCAAAGTCTCGGTCGACTTGGAGATAGTCCCAGCTGTTTTATGCAATTATTCATGATCTTCCAATAGGTAAGCAATTCACTTCAAGTGTGTCATTAGACCACTTGTGTGTCATACATTATTTCATTTTCAAAAATTTCTACTACATACTATTATACAGAAAAGTCAACTTCCATTTTCTATTATCAGGAAAGAAAGAAGTTATGACAGAAATACTCCATTGATATACTCTTGGGCAAATGGATATTTTAAAAGATCTACAATAGTTAATCTGAGGAAATTGGTTTTCTATAATCTCCTCTTTTGGCTGACATTAATAAAAAATGAAGATAGTGCAGAGTGAATTGCAAGGCTCTGACTTCTAAACATTACCCTTGGACTCTGCCATATTTTTCTCAGCCTTCCTGGCTGTTCTTATTTGGCCATAACACACAGATGACAGATGATCTACAAACTGTGGAGTCTTGCAAGCCATATTGCCTTTCTTGTCCATTCTTTGACCTTCCTAGTGGCTAGACAGGCAGTTGTACTGAAGTTACATGAAGCTCAATACCCCATCAAAATGTGAGAAAGAAACAATGTTTGGATTGTTTTCACTGAAGTCACAGTCGTTTTCAGGTATTGACCTAGACTACGTCTACATCATTAAATAGCCGACTACTGACCACATTCATTTTTACTCTTACTTGCTGGCCACAGGTACTTTAGTTTAAATGATTGTGTCTACTGAATATGTATATTTGTCATCCTTCCCCAGGAGGTGACAGTTCTAGGAGGTGGAAGAGATAGTTCTGTCACAAAGGTGAACTTTCATGAATGGGATTTGTGTTTTTATAAGAGCTGCTTCAGAGAAGCTCTTGCCACTTCTACAATATGAGCTTAGAGTGAAAATGAGGCTATTTCAACATATACCTCTGACTTTAACTTTGACTTTCTAGAATCTAGAACTGTTAGGCATCCATGTCTCCTACTGATAAACTGCTCATCTTATGGTATACATGTCACAGCAACGGACATGACAAAAGGAATGAGAATTTGATGACTGCCTCACTAGCTTGAAAGTAGGAGTAAAGGTTCACAATCACAAAGAAGAGACAAGGAGTAGCAGCTCAGCACTGGAGTTTGGGAGGACAAATACTCACGACTTGAGTGGTACTGACTTTGTGGAAGCTCTGCTGCTTGGGTCACTCCACTCTAAATAGAAAGGATACAAACATTTACTATTCATGCTCCTAGTCTCAAATGAATATCCACTAGGAAATTATTTTCTAAGCATGCAGCCCTGCCAGATGATTTCATACCCTTCTGTCATAATAGTGGATGAAAAATAGGAACAAGAACAGGCAATCCCAATACAAGCTTTTGTTACCATTACTACTTTATGTCTTAATAACATTAAGCAGAAAATAGGGGGAAAGTAAGGGAAGTGAGAATACGGATGGATAGCATAAGAAGGAATTGGAAAACAAAACTCACTTACTTTGTAAGGTAAATCCTTGAGTCAGATGCTGAGATTCCTATAAGGAAGAACATATGATATAGATACCATTAGAATGATATGGGGGTGAGGGGAGTTATCTGTTATTTCTAAGGATATATTACTGTTTATAGGTTAAAAAAACTGTTAAAAATATATTAGTGAAACTTCTCTGTGTGGCTATATTTGTATCTACTAGCCAAGGCTGCTGCAACATTTTTAGAAAGAATGCTACCTTATTATAATTTAAAGTAAGGTTCACGTCTATTTGGAACTGTACACCACATGAGAACAAATAACCCATATATGTAAAATTCAACATATAACATCATTATAACATTATAACATTTATAACATCACTTAGCTAAGCAATGATGACTCTTAGACAGTCAAGGAGACTTGGTTCAACCAAACAAATAATCATGTTTTTTGTAAAAGTACAAACATGATTGTAATTAATAAATATATCTAGTTTCTTCCTGGTAAAATATCTTTTTTTTAATGTGTAAGTTTTAACTAAGTTCAACAGAGGTGTTCACCAAACTTTATTACAAGCCTGCTGAGGTAGAAGAAGTAATTTGAAATATGTTAGTAGACTATATTATTGAAAGGATTTAAATTTTATTTGAAAGTACCTTTCACAAAATTCATTCACTGTTTTGAGAAATCTAGACTTGCACTTATGAGTCTTGCTGAGAGCATGGCATACCTGTGCAGATCTTGACAAATTTGGCATGTGAAAGTATTAAAGTAATGCTCAGAAATGGCTTGAATGAGAATGTCCCCTGTGGTCTTTGACACTTTAAAACATTGTTCCCAGTTGGTGGTGCTGCCTTGGTAGGTTTAGGAGGTGTGGCCTTGCTTTAGGAACTATGTCCCTGGGGGTGGGCTTTGAAGTTTTAAGGTTATGTGTTATTATAAGTTCACTCTTAAAGGTTGGAGACAAGAGCTCTCTCTCATAATTCATACCTGCTTTTTGCTGCCACACTTCCTTGTCATGATATTGAGAGATTTTTATCCCTCTGGAACCATAAAATCCGAATAGACACTTGCTTCTGTTTGTTTCCTTTGTTATGATATTTTATCACAGCAATAGAAAAGTAACAAATATGTCAGGTTGTACACAGTACTGTGTGCAGAATATGCAAGGATCAAAATCAAGGGCAGTTAGCTCAAGTAAGGTTCTGGGTTCCATCACTATCACTACAAAGAATGTAAATATACAATTGCCTTTATCAGAGCCTCTGCTGTGAGTAATGTGCTCATTAGGGTAGATCTTCTCCTACACAGAAGAAAAAAGATCACAGCATAATTTATCTTCAAAAGTAAGCAAAGAACCATATGACTATGCTGTGCTTTATCTGAAAGTCAAGTTTTTAGGCACGTTTCACAAGAAGTTTGACTTCTGTGATGATCACTCTAGAAAACTACAATTAACTCTGCTAAAGATTGTTACACTAATCCTTAAATTGTACTGCTTAAAGGCTTCAAAAATTGAAAGAGACCTGCGACCTGCTTTCTGAATACTTTTTTTTGGCACTATAAACTTTGTCCAAAAAGAAGAACAAAACCAAACAAACCATGGGCTGGAAAGGTTATTGGCCAGAGGAAGGGACCCACTATAGTTTATGTAAACTAATATACCCCCAAATTTGTTTCTAAATATCTATGTTTATACCTGCAGACAGATGCCACTTTCATCTTTCCTTTATTAGAAAAGCTTCTATTTGCAATGAGTGGAGATAAATGCAGAGTCTCATGGCTGCCCAAGATGCTGAGAATAAGTGACAGTTGAATACCCAGTTTTAAACAAGACATTTCTGCTACCTTCTCTAAGGTACAAGAAACTCTGCAGAAGAGAATGAAATATAAGAATCAGAAGAGAGAGAGAGAGAGACAGAGAGACAGAGACAGAGAGAGAGACAGAGACAGAGACAGAGGGCAGGGGAATGGTCTGTGAAATGCTATCTTCAAGAGACTGAACAGATATTGCAAGCATGATCTCATAGTAGCCATAGTTGCTTGCACTGGGCCTGCACAAGATAGGGCTGTCAAAAGCCAATTGTGGGTTGTAGAGGGGTTTATGGAACCCATCTTCTCTGCTGAAGTATTGGCAGCTAATGGGTTATAGGGGAGAGATCACTGCCTTCATGATCCAAGGAGTAGCTCTTAAACTTGTGAGTACATAGAGGGTCTTGGTTAAAATCATTGGGTCAGAAATAAAACAAAAAAGGCATGTTTGTGGGTAAAGAACCTGTAGGGAAGAAAAGAGTTTGACATATTTGGAAGGAAAATAAGAGAGTTGAGGACTGGACAGAAGTAACTACAATGTAGTATATACACATATACATGAAATTATAAAAAAAAAAAATGTAAGCACTAGAAAGGAAAAGTCACGGAAAATGTAGCTGAGCATTGTGTTACCCATCCAGGATGACAGGTTTTATTACATTACCTACATATATATCATTGTACCCCTCTCATATTTTACCTCCTCACCTAATAGCACAAGAGTCCATGGAAAATGGCATAACAGCGTCAGAACTTAAACCATACAAGTCTGTGTCCATTCTTCTCTGTGTTCTTGTCCCTTGAGGGCACAATTGCTGGTGCCAATAATAGTGCCAAAATTATGAAGAAAAATTATAGTGTTTTCAATATAACCTTCTAAAACGGCAGAAAAACATTAATTACAATTCAAAATAATCTCTATCATGTAGAGTTTCTGAAACTACCAAATAATTTCAATTACCCAGAACATCTTTCTTACATACATAAAAATGAGTTACTATTTGTGTTGACTTAACTTTAAACAAGTATTTCTATTTAGTCTTTCTCAAAAGGATTTTATTACAAAGATTCAGAGCAAGTTTAGACTTGTATACCTTCAGGAAATTAAACACAGGTTCTAAAGTCAATCAAAACAAACCTATGATAGGAGAGTAAAACACACAGTCTTTATATTTTTCTTGTAAACTAGTTTTTAAAATGGCCTTTATTCTCAAATAATCAGTTGCTTCAGTGTACGTAGTGATGCATAAAGCAAATAAGTGGATGAAGTCATATCACAATTTTGCATAATTGACTTTTTATATTCTTGACATTGATTTTAATGCTAATCTAGAGAAATCATTTTAAACTAGATATACAAATAAAAAATATTTTTAAATTTTGCCAATGTCACGGTACATAAATACACAACTGTAACTGTATGTACCATGGTCCTGGAAAAATATACTATGTCCACACAATAGCTGTTATTGCATGTAGTATAAAAAGTCATCAGACATGAATCTTAGTATTTCTTTCACAGTAAATATCTTAGCGGTATGTAAATATGTTTTTTGTCTGTGTTCTGAAAATGCTCGATTAATAAAAGTATTACTCACAATAATGTACTATTTTTATTTTGATTTCATTTACCATTTCAAAATGCAAAGGTCCAATGGAACCAGTGCTATATCTGTTCTAGAGGTCATTTGCCTATGCCAACCTTCTCCCAGGGATATTGTTGCTTTCTTGGTCCTACTTAGCATATGTTTATTGTCTTTGTGAGGATTTACATTCTCTATAAGAAATGGGATTTTTAAATTTGCAAACTGTAACAGAGAATTTTTAACTGTTTGTCATATAAGTTTACAGATTCATAAGCTACTTAACTTGAAAAATCACACACACACACACACACACACACACACACATACATACACACACACACACTTATAGAAGACAAAAATGAAACTTAGAAGATGTTCAAACAGATTAAGTAGCATAAAATTGGAAGAGTTAGATTAAAAGCATCCATGACTGTAGTCCTGTCCTTTGGATGAGCTCTGTCCTAACTAAAAAAACAAAAAAACCAGCCCTCCCCCAATCCAAAAAACAAAAACCAAACAAACAGACAAAAAACAGGTTCTCAGTAGTATCAGAATGTTCTATTAAAAGAACAAACAAACAAACAAAAAGGAATCACTGTCTTAGGCATATTGAATGGCGACATCCACAGTTTAGAAGATATATTTTTAGTGAGTACATTCCATGCATGTCCTTTTGGGTCTGAGTTACCTCACTCAGGATATTTTCTAGTTCCATAAATTGACCTGCAATACTCTCGAGGCCTTCTTTCTTAATAGCTGAGTAGTACTTCATTGTGTAAATAAACCACATTTTCTGTATCCAGTCCTCTGTTTTGGGACATCTGGGTTGTTTCCAGCTTCTGGCTATCACAGATAAGGCTGTTCTAAACATAGTAGAACACTTGCCCCTGTGGCATGCTGGGGCATATTTTGGGGATATGCCCCAAATTGAATTGAATTGAATAGCTGGGTCTTCAGGTAGAACTATTTCCAGTTTTCTGAGGAACTGCCAGATTGATTTCCAGAGTGGTTGTACCAGTTTGCAATCCCACCAGGAATGGAGGTGCTCCTCTTTCTCTACATCTTCCCAAACAAAAATCTCAGTTTTTGATCTGAGCCATTTTGATTGGTGTAAGATGGAATCTCAGGGTCGTTTTGATTTGCATTTCTCTGATGACTAAAAACTTCCAACATTTCTTTAAGTGCTTCTCTGCCATTCGAGATTCTTTTGTTGTAAATTCTGTTTAGCTCTATAACCCATTTTTTGTTTGAGTTGTTTGGTTTTTTTGGAAGTTAGCTTGTTGAGTTCTTTCTATATTTTGGATCTTAGCCCTCTATCAGATATAGGTTTAGTGAAGATTTTTTTTCCCAATCTGTAGGTTGCCAATTTCTCCTATTGACTGGGTCTTTTGCCTTACAGAAGCTTTTCAGTTCCATGAGGTCCCATTTATCAATTCTTAATCTTAGGACATGCATGATATGTACTCACTAATACGTGGATATTAGCCAAAAAACTACAGAATACCTAGTATACAATCCACAGAACTCAAGAATGTTAAAAGCTGAAGGGCCCAAGTAAGGATGCTTCAATTCCACTTGTGAGGGAGAAGAAAGCAATCATGGGAGACAAAAGGAGGGAGGGACTTGTGTGGGAGAGTAGAGGGGGAGGGGAAAAGGGGAACATGAGCAGGTATGGGAGGGAGAGACAGGAGAGAAGGCCTGAAGGCCAGTACAATGAGTGGAAACATGCAAACTTGGGGAGTGGGAGGTTGGGGGGATCCTCTAGATGCTATGATGTGCTTGTATAATGCCTGAGAATAGCCACATCTTTTAAGGCAGATGTGTCAAAAAAAATAGTCGTGATAAATTGATACTGAAAACTGCCAAAGAAGTTATTTTAAATCTTGTCAATATATCCATTGAAGAAAAAGTTTTGGCTATGTGGTATCTTGGTTTATAAGGATCAGTCTGTTAGTAAGCAAGGATTGGAAAGGTGATATAGAAAAAATAAAACAGCCAGGCAGTAGTGGCACACGCCTTTAATC
>NC_045030.1:71777277-71781363 GCF_008632895.1 Mastomys coucha | reverse complement strand
ACAGCCATCCATCGAACTGAGTGCAGGGTCCCCAGTGAAGGAATTAGAGAAAAGACCAATGGAGCTTTCAACTTTGGAAGACAACAAGTTCATTTGTTCCCCTGTGGTGTGTCTCTTCTCCAGGTTGAGACATTCTTAGCCTGCTCATTTACTTTTTGGAAACTTTGAATTTTCTTCCAGAGTTTCAGCCTTGAAATCTGTCACTATCTTAGATGCTCCTAAGTCAGAACTCCTGACTGCCTGGGGCTTTCTTACCTCTTGATATCATGTTCCTGATATGGTGTGGTAGTTCCAGGAAGGGTAGCCCCTCACCATCTTCAATCTGGATGCTATGGTATTCTATTGATGTAGCCTAACAGGTAGTAGCAAGATGATGTGCATGCCCTTTATTTTCCTCTGCACAGATGAGGCAGTTAAATAATACTCCTTCATTCACAGACAAGTTTACTATGAAATTGCTGCCTTGGTTTTTCCATGCCAATCATACAGTGTATCTGTAAGTTCATAGCTCCAAACACAAAAAAATCGCTACAGTCTCCAACCCTCTGTTATCAGCAGGCACAATTTCTCAGCTCTTTCAAGCACTCTTGAAGAAGAACTACTGTTAAAATCTTGGTCAAGTCTTATGGCTCACAGTCAACATGCTTTACCTTAAGAGCAGAGATAATTAAAATACATACTCAAAACTCTAGGAACAGAGTGATAAGTTTTGTGAAACAGGGGAGAATCAGCATGTTGGATTCTCCAAACATTTTCATATATAAACACTAAATATAAAAATCATTGTAATAGTGGAAATAAAGAATGCTGCTGGGGAGGGGTATATAAGGATTAGTTAATGACTATCTTTTTAATAAGAAAGTTACATAAGTCTTCATTTCAGTCTTTACAGGGAACATCATTAGTCATTTCAAAGGTAATATTAGGAAGAACTCTCAGGTAGCACTAAAACATATTTTTTCCTCCTATAATTACCCAGTTCAAAAGGAGCCTTTGATGTATGAAGGGCTGTAATGCAGGGAGATACTTCACAGCTTCATTCACAGCAACTCTGCTGAAGCAGAATTTGTATTATTCTGACAAGCACTTACACAGATAGAATTTTCCCCAGCACTATTTAAAATGGGGGAGGTAAGTACATTAAACATGCACACAAGATTTAGAAGGGATGCTTAACCTACTTAAAAGATAGGCTGTTTGTAAGTGGTTTTGACTTGGGCATTTGTATCCCGTTGATAACATTCATGACAAATGACAAATGCTGCTTATATATTCATCAAAACTTGCCCCAAAGTAACTCTCTGTGATAAGAGTTTTCAGAAGAATTCTAATTACTTGCTGTTTTTACAATACTCACTGATCTGTTTAAAATGTATGTGGTTTCCCTGATTACAGCTGGTCTCTAAAATATAATCATTTAAATTCTGCAAGAAGATAGCAGAAATGGGGAGGTTTTGTCAAAGTGTAAGATGTTTTTGTTAGGAAAAAGAAGTTGTGGAGCTCATTTTATAGAATACTAACATGTTATTAATAATATGGAGTAAACACACATATTGTTAAGGTAGTGCATGAGATGATGGCAATTCCGTTAATGTGTGTTGATCATTCCACAAGGCAAATACATTGCATATCATTGTGCTGTATTTCACACACACACACACACACACACACACACACACACACACACGCATGCACGCACGCACACACACACACATATATTTGTATACATATATGCCTGTGTGGTAGTTTCTATTTTGCCAAAAGTTGCCTAAGGGGTAGTAAGTCCTACTCCAGGAAAGAAGTGGTAGCTCTTTTCATCAACTAGGTTAATCAGAGGCATACTTTATCCCTTTTTACCACGGTTTTTCAGGGGTTCCTTTGAGCTATATAAAGGCATTTCAGGTATTGCAAATAATGAAATCACTTTCAAAGGTACACCATTTCACCCTGGTGTATTTATACTCCACATGCTAGGAATCAGATTATCTTGAATTGCCAGTGGAATATCCCACATTGTTGGACAGTCCACAAAGAAGTATATACACCATGGCACTTTCAATTTGAGCTGATTCTTTGTATCTGAAAATGTGAAATTTTATGCAAAAGCTCACGGAGTCTATGTTGCCAAAGGCACATTTGGTGAGAGTGGGGGCAATCTAGTTCAAATATTACTCTTGGTATTCAGCAATTAAATTTTAATGTCTGTTTAAATCAGCCCAAATCTATAGAACTACGCTCAGCAACATCACACACAGTGGATAAGACGCGAAGCTGGACACCAGCTAGACTCCTTTGCTTCTCCTCCAGAGATATAAAACAGATATTCATATATCTATTGGATCTCTAAGGATAATCAATATTCTCTGAAATGAGGTTGCTTACTTAAATTTGAATGCTTCATTGGAATGAATGCTTCTGGTCAGTTCCAAAGACTTACTACATAAACTATGTCTTCCTTTGTAATGTAGAGTAACATGGTTAATGAAAAAGGAGCTAAATATTGATGTTTTACTTTTTAGTACTTGAGAATATATTTCACGAGTGCTCTCTGCCATTCTGACAACAGGCACGACACTATCGTCAAAATCAGGAAAAATCACAAATTATTCAATTTTCTACCACGTTAGACATATCTTGGCTCTTTGACTTGGACTCCAAGAAAGTGGAACACATTGTGGCTAGTACAGTTTTACCCACTTAAGACATAAAGGCCGAGGAACCAGCAGACAAAATGGCAACCAACAAATTGGGAAAAGATCTTTACCAATCTTATATCAGATAGAGGGCTAATATCCAATATATACAAAGAATTCAAGAAGTTAGACTCCAGAGACCAAATAACCCTATTAAAAAATGGGGTACAGAGCTAAACAAAGAATTCTCAACTGAGGAATACCGAATGGCTGAGAAGCACCTAAAGAAGTGTTCAACATCCTTAGTCATCAGGGAAATGCAAATCAAAACAACCCTGAGATTCCACCTCACACCAGTCAGATTGGCTAAGATAAAAACTCAGGTAACAGCAGATGCTGGAGAGGTTGTGGAGAAAGAGGTTGCTGGTGGGATTGTAAGCTGGTACAACCACTCTGGAATTCAGTTTGGCGGTTCCTATGGAAATTGGACATAGTTCTACCACAGGACCCAGCTATACCACTCCTGGCCATATACCCAGAAGATGCTCCAAAATGTCATAAGGACACATGTTCCACTATGTTCATAGCATCCTTATTTATAATAGCCAGAAACTGGAAACAACCCAGATGTCCCTCAAGAGAAGAATGGATACAGAAATTGTGGTACACAATGTAGATACACAATGGAATACTACTCAGCTATTAAAAACAATGAATTTATGAAATTCTTAGGGAAATGGATGACTCTGGAGAATATCATCCTGAGTGAAGTAACCCAGTCACAAAGGAACACACATGGTGTGCACTCTCTGATAATTGGTTATTAACCCAGAAGTTCGGTGCCATGCACACTTTGCGTGACGGCGGTATTTGAGGCGTAAACTTCAAGAAAAAAGTCAGTCTCCTGCCTCCGCATTGTCACCTGGCACCCCAAACTTAGAGGTAGCCCAGATATGTCCTCGTACTTGTGTGCTAGTGGCCCACCAAAATATCAATTCTTAACAGCTAGAAAAAGAAATTTCGGACATTGCTCTCTGACCAATGTCCTAGTCAAACCCTGGCTTGGAATGTTAAGCCATTCAAACTAATTGCCTCCAGCACTGTGGGTAGGGCATTAAAGCTTACAGAAAGAGAGACAACATAGCATTCAGCAGTAGGCAGTCTGCATTCAGCATTCTAGATTCAGCAGTCTGCATTCAGCATTTCGATTCGCTCGCACTTGGACTAGAACCAGAACTTAGATGGACTAGGGCTTAGATTCATGCAGTCCGCAGCCTCCCGGGACTCTGGCCAGGACCATGTAGCCCGAACATACTCAGAGCCCAGGGGTGCTACACCAGTCCAGAGGAGATGGCTACTGTTTTAGACCTAGTGTGTTTTAGGTAGCCTCAGATGTACCTCGACTACTGAGCTGCCAGATTTTTCATTTCTCTCTTTTGCAATGATTGTAAAA
>NC_045030.1:71768189-71772122 GCF_008632895.1 Mastomys coucha | reverse complement strand
GGGAAACTAGGAAAGGAGAAATCATATGACATGTAAATAAAGAAAATATCTAATAATAATAATAAAAAAATGGTAACAGTGTAGAAAACGGCATACCAAGATAATGGATGGCATTAATCATTCTCACTCACTGCTGCAAGCTGCAGTACAATAGTCTTTGTGGTAAGATATTAGATATTTCTAACAGATGCTGGTATTGTAATCTTCAATCCTTATCAGAACACCTGTATAAGTTATATTGAACTAGTCAGGAAAGAAGACTACCCACATCACTAGGAACTGATGTTAGACTGTACAATGCTGAATTGTTTGGTGTCTATGATAAAAGTATAATTGCACAAGTTTGATGGGTAGAAATATAAGAACTGGCCAGTGTAAAACTGGTTTTATAAACATCAGGATCAAATAAAATCTCGTTTCTGCTCAGTAGTCAGTTCAAACATTTGAAGGATTGATAACCTAGACCTTGTCTTCTTCATTCTTAATCAAATCTTCATATCAAAGCACTATCACTGTTTTCACACCACTATTATCATGTGTTATAAACTATGGTGAATGGTTATCACTTAAAAAATAACTCAAGCCACTTCCCAAATCTTTCATAATTATCCCATCATGCTTCTTCTTTATTGTAATCATTTTCTAGGTGGGATGCTGTGTTATATCCTTATAGAATGAGTGGATTTTTTATGGTTTCTCTCTAGTTGCTGCTTTATGTCCAGTTCACGCAAATCAACAGAAGAAAACACATACCCTCATTTGCTTTTTCACAAGCAGTGTATTGAATAATGTACATTTAATCTCATTCATTCAAAATATTACTTGTTGACTGGATACTTTCTGGAGACATCTAAGAGCTAGCAGAATGGAATAGGCCTAGGACCAGAATGAAGTTGTGCTAGCAGTAGGTAGAATATTAGTATTCAGGATGTATGTTAAGATAATGAAAATTGATAGTTGTCATTCAAATTAGAAAAAACTGACAGGTACAAGATGGAATTTATTATTAAGTTGGCTATCCAATTGTTGCTAGAGAGTTGCACTGCACAGGGACAACAACAGCTGACCTTTAGGAACTCACTTTGGACTCTTAGTAGAAGGTATTATTAGTGAATGGCAACTGCAAGCCAAGGGCAGAAGAGGGTTCATTTCCTGCAATTCATAGTCCAAGGCTTTGCCAGGGATTAGTGTTCCATTACTAAGGGCTGCTGGAGCTTTTCAAACATGGTAGCTTTCTTGTAGTTTTCACTTATCACATTAAGAAAAAAATGGTAATGAGGAGTTCATGATCACTGCTTGGAAGGAACAAAGGCTCTCTTGCTGGTGATGGGGGAAGTAATATGTATTTTCATGGAATGAAGCCTCCAGTGAATAATTTGGCTGTAGCTTTGCTCTCTCATTATTACTGGGCTCAGTAAAAAGAAAGCACTGGCTACAAATACAGAGCAAACTCTATCCAGCACCGTTTACACTGAAGTATCTTTCCACTGAAACAATTGTTTCAATCTTAGAATCACAGCAGCCAGGGTACAAACAAAACTGGTTTGCTTCATTCCCATGAAATAAATTAACAATACTATCAGAAGATGTCAGTCTGCTGAACACCCAGCCCTCCACTAACCTACAGACACTCCAGTAAAAATAACCAATAGCACCCGATTCTTTACCATAGCCTGAAATAGCATCAAATCCCTGTGAAGCCCCAAATGAAAGTCATTCACAAAACCCCCTCTAATTACTCCAAGTCCCTAAGGGGCTGAGTAGTCCTGAATGCCTGGGGAACCCCTCTGCATTTTTAGATACTTGTTACCCTAAAATTCTTCCAAATCACAGGAAATACCTAGCATTTGTGTTTTATATTATGAGTGGTACAGAAGCAGCACAAGTGAGATAAAGAAAAGAAAAGATGATGAATACTCCAGGGACCAGCAGCATGGACAGAAAACTTAGTCCCATAGGCATTCTATAAAGCTTCAATCTTGTTTCAAAACCAGGAAAGAAAATTCCTTTCTTCCATGGTGAAAGCAGATGTTTGTGATAGTGTCTAAGCAAGATGTAGCTAGCTGCTATGCTGCTCTTGGAAATGATAGTTATGGAGACACAATATATCAAATGTTTGCTAAACATATGGCCAGTTTGTTTCATCACACACTTTTTCTTTTTGAGGTATTTTTCCCTTCTTTCCTTCCTTCCTTTCTTTCTTTCTCTTTCTTTCTTTCTTTCTTTCTCTCTTTTGCTATATCCTTTCTTTTCTTCCTTCCTTTTCTTCCTTTTTTCCCTTCTTTTCTTTTTTTCTGTGCTTTATTGCTAGGGTTGGAAATCAAGGATTCACATACACTAGGCAAGCACTACTATTTTAGCACTGACAGACAATCCCAAAACACTGAATCTTTTTATTTTGTTGTTGTAGGGTTTTTGTTTGTTTGTTTTAATGTAAAAGGTGACAACCTCACATAGGCCTTATTACAAAAGCATTTTTTATTAATAATCTCCCATTGACATTTTCAAGAGTACCTGCATCCTGGCAAGGCATTGTATCACACTGAGGAAGAAAAGCATCCACTTGACTCTTTTCATTGCTCCTTGGGCTTCTTAATAACCCTGTGAGAATTCACCATCCATGAATATCTCCAAATCCTCTGAAAATCTTTGTTTTCAGCCTATGCCAACTCTGGAGTAACCAACCACATAAGTACATTTACTTCCAACCATAAATTTAGTAAAGTACCAAATAGCAGATTAAAAAAGAACAATGTCAAACCCCTCACTGGGAAGGTTCTAGCAGGCAAATACAAGAGTGGGGTGGAAGTAAATAAATAGTTCCCAGAGGACTGTCTTCTCACACAAAAACCTTTCTCAGGTTCAGGATTCAGGTTGTTGTGTGTAATCACTTTGTAACTCTTGTTGAAAAGCCAATTGTCAGCCAGTGGTTTAGTGCTGGCCTATAGCTGCAGCTTTTCTGCCAGTGATAACATACATTAACCCCACCCCCATCACAGCACCCTTGCCAGCTCCCCTTGTTTATCCTGTCTATTCTTCTACTTTCATTCTACAAAGTCATTGTAAAACTATCTTAAGACAAACAAACACTTGGTAAGGACTTTGCAAGGAAACCACAAAGACTATTATGCAGCTTACAAAAATCAACATGGCTAAACTCTGGGGTAATACAAGTGAGAGAAATTGAAAAGCTGCTATGTGCCTTAGGAACGTTGATGTAGTCTAAACTTAAAATTACAAAACAAAAATGCTGGCACTGTATTAAAGCTATATGGTACTACTAGAGAGGCAACTAAGTTCCGAAAGCATTTGCTATGGAACCATGCAGGGCTGAGTTTGGATTCTCAACACCTACATAAAGAAATAATGCATGATAGTGCCCTACACCTTAAGCCTGTACTTAGAGTGCTAGGGAGGCAGAGACAGGAGAATCCCTGGGTGTTTCTGGCAAGACAGTCCAGCTACATCAATGATATCTAGATTTAGTGAAAAACACAGTGCCAATGAGACAAGGTTGAGAACAACTGAAAAAGATATCCATGTCAAGCTCTGGTGTCCACATGTGTATGCATAGATATGCGTGCATGTACACTGGCATATACATGTGTATATACACATGATGCTTATATACATATATATATATATATATATGTCATACATACATGATAAAGATATTCAAGAAGCTCACATGTTTAATAAGTAAGAAATGCATAGGGGTGATTTAAACTCCTTGGCTAAATCAAAGTGTGAATTCATAAAGGGTTGAACTATAAAATTCGAAGTCATGTTTTCAAAATTTGGTATTGCAAACCAATAAGAGCATGAATGTGTACAGGGGTTAGTATTTACAGATATTTACAGATCCGTTCACTTATGTTACTGTTTTAAATACATTCACGAATGTGGTAGGGTAGTTCTTTATTTTTTCCCTTT
>NC_045030.1:71755213-71768179 GCF_008632895.1 Mastomys coucha | reverse complement strand
AAGAAACCAAAAACTAAAACAAACCCCTGTTCCCTCTTCCTTCCCCCTGTTCACCATCCCACCCCCTCCTGATTACTGGCCCTGGCATTCCCCTACACTGGGGCATAGAACCTTCACAGGGCCAAGGTGCTCTCCTCCCATTGATGACCGACTTGGATGCCAGCAAGTGCTGGATGACAGGAGCCTGATATAGCTGTCTCCTGATAGGCTCTGACAGTACCTGACTAATACAGAAGTAGAGGCTCACAGCCATCCTTTGGACTTAGTACAGGGTCCCCAATGAAGGAGCTAGAGAAACCCAAGGAGCTGAAGGGTTTGCAGCCTCTTAGGACAAACAACAATATGAACTAACTAGTACCCTCAGAGCTCCCAGGGACTAAACCACCAACCAAAGATTACACAGGGGGGCACTCATGGTTCCAGCAGCATGTGTATAGCAGAGGATGGAATAATCAGATTATTAGCTGTAGATGACAAAAACATGCAGCTCAAGAACTTCCACAAAAGAATATTGAGCCTTAAATGGGCATCTACAGAGCACTCTTCTCCCCAAGGCTTAGTGGCCAACACAGAAGAGGGACAGAAAAATTATAAAAGGCAGAGGTCATAGAGGATTGTTGTAAAACAGTGTCTTCAGGACATGGCACGAAAGTTGTATTCATGACTTAAAGAGATAGATAAAAGGAAAAAAATATCTAAATGTGTTGCAATGCTAATCAACAATCCAGCTAGATTCTTTGCAAATGTAAATTGTCTAACTCTATAATCAATGGAAAAAGGAACAGAAGACCAACTAGTTAAACCCTTTTAGCTAAAGATGATGATTCAGGCTATTCCATTTTAAGAATTACTCGAATGCTATACACATGAAGGTTTGTTGTATTGATAAAGAGTCTGAGGCTATGGGCTAATAGGAGAGACTAGAAAGCCCAGGCACAAAATAAATAAAAATGCTCACTTAAGTTTGTACAAAATGTAAAAGCAATTCAATGCAAGAAGACAAAAAAGTATTTGAAGAAGCAGTTATAAAACATAATACAATTGATCTCATCATAGTTTATAGCACATACTGAAATGGATCTAAATGGATCAGTGACATAAACAAAATTCTTAAAACAAAACTATGGTGAATAAAGGTTACAGCCTTGAGTCTGATGGAAAAAGGTAGGCTTTACTCTGAAATTATAGCCCATAAAAGAAGAGCAGGATATAATGGACTCCATCAAAATTAAAAATCTTGCTCTTATGTATGTTTGTATATATACTTATATGTATGTATATACATATACATATACATACACATACACATATACATGTACATATATGCTTGTCACCAATTATGCTTTCTTGTATGATCAAGATATTAGTGGACTACAATACATCAGCATGTAAGTAGCACTTTTATGAAATTGCATATTGTTAGGTATGATCCACTTATGAAAATGAATTTTTTTAGGTATCATCGATCTTGTAAGCTGTTTTTGCTGGTTTTGTTCCATGGTATTCTTGATTAACTTTTTTAGTTTTTCTGTTATTCACTGAGTCAGGGGCTAAGTTCCCAGTAGCCACATAAAATCAAATTCTACAATCCCATATCCTTATGCAGAATACTTAATGAACTTTGGAGCCTGCCTCCCTAGGTGAAGATCTTGGCTCTTCTCTCTTCTGGTTAACTGTGGAGTTTGCCACTCACTTGAACTCCAAGTGTTTCAATTTCATTAACTCTAACAGGTGGATGATTTTAGACTTGCTTCCAAGCATTAGTTTGGTGATTCTGTGTGTATGAGAAATGCTTATAATGGTGCTAGGTAACAAATAACAAACTAAAACTAAAAATCTAGCTAGAGTAAATGTTTGGTATTATTGTGATTGTACTTTGAATTTCAACCAACATTGATATACACTCCTGCAACAAGAAATAGTTAAGTTACTGACTGGTAAATTTAGTGAATGTTTTTGAGACATCCAGGATGTCACATATCTGTTAATTAGTGGCCTCTGGGTAACGAGATATATAGTGTTGAAGATAATGCAACATGTGAGTAGGAACTTGTCAAAATATAATATCTTTGGCAGCACTCAATATCTTGACAATAACTCATATTCTTCTTTGATTTCTGCTATCGTTTTCTGTCATTTTTTTCCCTCAGCACTCCAGATTGAACCTATGACTTTACAGATGCTACACATTTTCCTGGACTTTTAAAGATACGTTTTTCTTCCTTTTAAACATCTAGTCTCTTTGAAACCTCTGATTTTCCCTAGAGTACCTCTTACCTTAGCTTGTTCATTCTGAAACATGGCCTGGAATTTAAAAGGACTCCAGCTTTCTCACACTTCTTATGTTTTTATTTGTTAATGTATGTGAAGCAATATCAAATGTTGTGAGGTGAGGAGCCAAGAACAGTAGAGCTTTTCATTTGTTGGAGTATTTTTGTTAATGTCTCTCACAGGGCCTTATCTTGTTCATATATCCATGATACATTTACTGTTAAACGAAACTGTAAACTCTAACATACATAAGGTATAAATGGGGTATTTTGAACATTAAATATTACTCTTAATTGTTTTATATTTTGAAATGTAAATATTTATAAGTGTCCATTCTACCTATTTATTTTACAGAAAGAAATGTTTCCTGATTGCTTTATTTTTAAGTGACACTTTCTCATTTTGTGCTGACAATTCTCCCTCCATATCCAAAGACTCTAACGAAAACCTCAATAGCAAACATGGAAATACCTCCTTTGTGGTGTTGACCAGGGACTTCGAAAGGTCTCCCAAAATGTCACAGGATACTGCTATTGTCCTTGGTTGTCACCCTGACCTCCAAAAAGTGGAAGGTAAGATCCTGCTGCTGAAGATTCCATGTACTTCCGACACAGCACACAGAGGACCCTGAGCTGGAACTGACCTGATTAGCCTCCTCCCTGAGGAGTAGCTTTCATAATAGATGGAAGGAAGCAATCAATAGTTGTACCCAGCTATGGTAATTATGAACCACAAAAATGACCAGCAAGGAATGATAACCCTATGGGTACAGCAGTGGCATGCAAACCTTGGCAGTAACCAGCAGCTCTCTAATTGGACTTAAGACACAGTAAACAAGAGGGAACTCATGCTGAGCACTGGAAAGGTAGCCAACTACTCAGGGCTTGTAAAACCCTGAGAATTTCGGAGAACCTACAATTGTCACTTTCCTAAGCAAGCATAATCCTTAACTATATTCTGAATATTTGTCCTTATTCTGACAAATAAATGTATTCCTCATTTGTCATCAAGCAAACTTCTTTTTGAAACATATGGAGGCCACTACAGAACTACAACCAATGAAAATGCACACATTTCCCATACCTGATGCTCAGGGACTATTTCAGAAAAGAGAGCAGAGTGATTATGAGTCAGAGGACCAGGCACTTTTCTGTGACACTGTGTCTCCTAATAATGTCACAGGCTACACACATGAGATCTCACTAATATGACCACCTAACGTCAGCTGAACAATAATAATAATAAACATGGCAAAGCAGACAAGGGAAGGATCGTGAGGTTTCAACCCTATACAAAGAACTCCAGGCAACTGAGAAATGTAGGGGAGGGAGAAATAGTCTTACTGAGGAAAAAGCACAACTAGTTACCCAATAGTAAGTGGTCAGCCCTGAAAGGTGGAACCATCTCTCTGTTTTACTACCTTATGCCCCCTACACTCTTTCAACTTCATCACCTATTCTTTAATTATTGTTTACACACACATACACACACACACACACACATACACACACACATACACACAAACACACACACACACACACTGTTATGACTAATGGCTAGTCTTTATTGTCAATTTGATTGACTACGCCTAAAATCAGCCAAAACCCAAGCAGCTGGGCATGCATGTGAGGAATATTCTTAATTACATCATTTGAGGTGGAACTCTAAATCTGAGTCATACCTTCTGATGACAATCTCTATTAAAGTACATGTAAGAAGGAAGTTTTGCTTGATGGCTTATCCTCGGTTTCACTGGCAAGTTCATTTATCCTGTTGCTGAGATATTCCTTGTCTGATAGATAATAAAAGCTATCTCTTTATGATCCCAACATAGACAGAAGACCATCATCTCTTTAGGAATTCTCCAGGATTCACCACCATAATGAGACTGCTGAGGCATTCAGTCTCACAGGATAAACAATTGCTGTGTTCTTGGCTTTTCTACCAGGAGTCATTGTTGTATTGCTCAGAGCACAGCCATGTACTTTATTAGGTCAGTCTGGTCCTTCACAGAATCCTGACTAGCACACTCACAAATATATACATACATGTGTTTGTATGCATGTATATATGTAAGTATGTATTACACACACACACACACACACACACACACACACACACATACACACACATACAACTTACTGAGTCCATTTACTCTTACTTATATGTATGTGTGCTTATGGCTGACCCCAGAGACAGGCATGAGAAAACTTTGCTTCAAATTTTTGTTCAGGAGAAGGATCCAAAAGATTTATAAAATAGTATAAACTATTCCTATCACCCTTTGCTGCCTCCTGGAACTTAAAGGGAAGACTCTATTGCAGAAGCAACTGCACATTTCAGACTGACTACATGGAGAATTCCATGGAAAGTTCCAGGATAATTTTTATATATGAGAAAAAGTCTGATCTTTATTTATTCTCCTTTTTTCTTTTTCAAAATGAGAAGATGCCTACCATGTTGATTATGAAAAGGTTGATACTTTGATGCATTTGTCCAGACACTGGTTATATATTCGCAGAGTAGCAAATAGAACGGCAAACTTTCTTGTATTACCACTTTCACTCCCAACTCAATTCTACTGGCAAGCCAGAACCGAAACGCTAGTTCTCAAACAAAAGCTGTTTCTTTTTTTCAGATAAACCTAGAACCCTCTTTGTCAAGCCAATGCATTGTTTCATTGCCCCTTTCTATATATCTAAGATATAAAAAGCAGGTATAAATTTTACACATGGCTTAAATTCTCACAGGCTTTCATTCAGTTCAATGGAAAATAATGAATCACCATATTCATGAAAAGAAACAGGTTGACAGAAAACAGACTTATTTTTATAGCTCACCTAAAATATATAGGGACTCATATATCTACTCAGCTATTTTAAAGGGACTACTCTTGCTCCCTCCCTGGATAGCTAAATGCCCCGTTGCTAAGTTACTGGTATTTGACATCATCTCTTTCCTGACATCTCCCCATGTGTGACAAGTTCTCATGATTCACTGAGCCAGTCACCTCGTTACTCACATTACTCACTTTCCCAATGACGTCTGTAAAATAATTTAAAATTCACCTCATATGCTAGCTGTAACCCCCTAGATTCCACAGGAAAATATTTCAGCTGCTTGCCAGGTTCTGGGTGCATTTGGAAGCACATTGGAAAGCTTACCTTCATTGTTCACATAATAGTTTATATAATTAAATTTAGCATTTTTCTTCTAGGTTAGTTTTGTGCTAGAGAAAAGAGGAAATGATTATTGGGAAGCAAATAATGGACAATATATGTTATGGGCTAATTTGGTTCTATGAATAGCTCACCTCACATGTGCATTGTTTTTATTAAGTCCATTAGAGGTTTGAATTAGCTTCAGAAAAGGTAGTACTCCATATAATTTACCCAGTCAATGGCATTTTCACCTGCTAATAAATTTACATATTTCACAGTGTCATTAGGTAAGAGCTAGTTGTCAGATTAGGTAGGGGCAAAATCATTAGTTCATTTATTTGACTCTATCAATGTTTACATTAATTATAGTCTTAATTATATATAGCAATTGTTGTCTTCATTAGATGTGCTATTTATATAGTATTTCAAGAAACTATAATTTTAAAAGCCCATACCAGAATGGGATAGATACTTTTAGAGACGTTCCAGAAGAATATTTAAGAGAATTATAGAGAAAATCTCCTACATGAGTTCAATTTGACAACTATTTACAGACTCATTTGACAGGATATAAAATCAATTGCCTAATTATTGGTTAAATTTGTAAAAGAAATTTTTCTGAAAGGTACTGATTATCCTTTATAATTATGATAATGAATCAAATTTTCTTTCAGGCATAATTATCTGACCAATTTTCTTCCCTGATTCACTTTATTGCACTCATAATATGAACTTTTTCACTAACCCTATTAAAGATTAAAAATAACAAATACTGTATATGGCTATCCTGTAATTATTTGGCAAGTTTGTTCCATGATAAAACTATAAACAAAAATATAAAACTATGGAGTAGAATGCCATAATTCAATATGCTGTAGAGACTTAGATCAGCTGTAATCAAAAAGTGGTGCCTGTGTAGGTGTTTACCAACCTGATCCATATGACAAGGGAAATTATAAGAAAGCACAGTTTATCAAATACAGCTCCTAAATCCTAGCTAGTGAATTCAGCATTTCTCATAACCAGTGAATTACCCTTACAGATGTTTGCCTATGAAATTATCATCTACAGAAGGGACTTTGCTAGGAGACACAATCCGTTCAGCATCGAATCTATGAGAAGCATGCTATCTGTATTTTTGACTCTAGAAAGGATTTAATTGATAGTTTGTTGATATTTTATGTAAATTCTTGCTAGATACAAATAAATCATATTGTTACAGAACAAATAGTCACTGAACATCCATCCTTAGTTGGTAGCATTTAGAGCATGCTATTCTCATTGGCTTAATGCTCCCAGAAATGATGAGTCTATGATGCATAAGACCCTGTAGAGTTCAGAAAAGAAGCTGCTGGTTTTGCCCATATTATTACTTATGAGCAGTCTAGGAATCCCTGTATGATAAATGTATTGTAAGTGCAAAAGGCCATCACTGGGTACAGATTATTTCTGTTTGCACTGGAGAGTAGCTTGACTCTAAAGAGCAAATGGCACACTGGTAGAAACAAGCACATAAGCACATAAGGATCTACTTTACAAATGACTGCCTTTAAGTCTCTGATTTATACAATTTATAATAAGCGATAATATTCTTGAAGTGCCAAATACACCTGCATCTATGTAGCTTGCTTTGTGGGACAAAGTAGTTTTATGAATTTTCTTGTAGGCGGATGCATTCTAGTATGTTTGAAAAAAATTGAATATGAATAATTTAATTTGTACATATTTTGTGAAAAATATATGCATAATGAATGTTGTATATAATTTGTACAAAAATTATGTCTGTAAATGTTTCTCTGAGGATTCAAAGAAATATACTTAAGTGCTGTGCAGATATTATTATTAGCACTTCTTTTATCATGAATAGTATATTTGCTATTGCTGTCTTTATTATCTATTGAAATGAAACTTGAAAATATTCAATAATGCCAAGAAGGAGGAATTTCTGTCATTAAGGCTTGCTAAAACTCTTTTAAAGTTGTTAGTGTTTTCACTTTAAATGCAAGAAATGTTAGCCAGTGTATGAAACATTTTTTTATATAATTTTTAAGAGATTCTCAGTGAAGGCTGGTGGTGGCAGGGCAGTTGACAGCTAAGTATAGTGCAGAGACCACTAGATTTCAACAACAAAGAATACTATGATTTACTCCACTTCTGCTTCATGCAAGCCCCATTTTTGCTTTCAGAGTTGGTGTCACACCTGGCTAATAAAAAAAAAACTGTCCTTGTGTTTTCATATATACTAGGGAAAAGAAGATCAGAGAAGAAGGAAAGAAGAATGAATAAACTAAAATATGCATAAGCAAATAACCAGTACAGAGACTACTGTCACAAAACAATATGGCAGAAGTGTGAGAAAGGAACTGATAGAGGGAGTGGTTGACAGGGGTAGAGGGAGATAAGAGATTGTGGGGGATAAGAGTAATCAGAATGCATTATATACAATGTATATCAAATTGTCAAAGAACAAATTTAATTAATAAAATTCCTCCACTAGGGGGTAGGCTGTGAGGTACAAAGGGAGTAATTTTCCTTTGTGGTTTAGATAAACTGACTAATGCAGCTCCTAAGGAAAGAAATGCCAAGAGCAACTGGGAGCCAATTCTTTCTCCTCAGGGGGTTAGAGCCACATCTTCCAGCTACACAGTCATTTTACCTAGGAGAGACGAATCTGCTTTTAAATCAATTTAGTTTGAAAAGCACAGAGGGATTCAGGAGAAAAACTGAGAAAAGGAAAAGTTCCTTTGCCTCCTTTGGAATGAATTTAGTTTGAAAAGCACAGAGGGTTCACTGGAAGAGCTGAGAAAAAGAAAAAAATATTTTTCCTGAAGAAGGACATAGATGGTGAGTAAGGTGACCAAACAGACTTCCTGTAGATCAACCTACGGACAACAGGGTCCTGAAATCTGCAGCATGGACATGTGAATAAAACAAAGTCCCACAGCATGCTCTGTCATGACATGCAGTGTGGTCTACAATAATTTAAATATGAATCATAAGATTTGAGGAATAAACTTTGGAAAGTTAAGTCTTGTTCTATATATAGGGAATAAAACATTCCACTCTTCCATAAAAGAACATCTATTCATTTATAACACTATTCATTTATAACACTGAAGAAAATGAACCAAACAGAATTCTAAACAATCATTGCACCTTCCAAAACAAAACCAATCAACCAATCAAAACATAAAACAAAACACCAAGTTTCCCTAGGCTCTCTTCCAAGAACAACAGAAGGACTTTTGTTAGTTTTTCAATTGCAGCTACCGTTTATGAACCAGCCTTTTTCCATGCTTAAGTGAAAGGCTGCTGTTTCCCTAAGTGCTCAGACGCTGACAGGTGTTCTCACTAATTCCCTCACTGTCATTACATGACGCACTTAAGCACTAGGCTGGGCTGCCTGAAGGAGAGAATTCAATAGTGACAAGTTAGATGGTGACTCTTAGATGGATCTGACATTCTGGGTGTAAAGAAAAAGCCCCAACTGATGCACTTCATTTATGCTTGCCTCTCAGAGGACCAAGAGTGGACCGAGGTTAACATGCTCACTGAGTAAGCCATTTCTTTTGCTCTTGCCTTTCTTTAAAGATGTTGGATGATAACAAGGAAGGATTGTATGGAATTTCCTATATCTACCCAATAGAACAAATAGCCAAGTTCCTAGGGTATATCATGCTTGTACATTTCACTATGACTGTTATGGCTCCTGTCAAGGCTCAGGGCCCAAAGGATAGATATTGAACAAATTGCTGGATACTTACAAAAGTGGCCACCGTATCATCAGTCTATAGAGTATCATGTCCAATCAAGACTAATCTTTTTAATGCTCAAAAGCATGGTGTTTTGGCTGAAACAGATTCATAGACAGCCACAGGAAGGAAAAGTGTTGAGCGGGCCAAGGTGACTTTAGTCAGCTTAATGTTCTTCACTATTCTTTGGCAGCAGGTTGGCTTGAATGTCTTCAAATACTAGCCTGCTGAGAAAGCACTTACCTAGGAGCCAGTGCTTTAGGAGAGTCAGTCTGATGTTGTTAAGTGAGGGAAAGGGGTTACTAAGTTTCACTGACACACACTTTTTACTTCTTTTCCAGGAAGAAAACTTGCATGGTTTTCACATGCCTATACTGGTCATCATTTATCATAATAATTAGTATTTATATACTACTTGGCAGTTTACAAGAGAATTATGATATTATAATCTTTGACAGACAAGGAAGGGAGATTCAGGAAGATGAAGTCATCTGTCCAAAGTCACAAAGTCACAAAAGTGGCAATGGCAAAGCCAGGGCAGGAACTCCTTCTTATTATTCATCTTCTTTAAATACTATATTACCATATGATTCCAACTGACAAAGATAATAGGTAAATGCATTTTTCTCCCTTCCTTGTGGTATTTTACTGCTGTTCTAACTGCTCTCTATTTCAACTTTGTTCTTCCTTTAAGCTCCTCCCATTGTCCTAAGTAAGGCTGTCCATACATGCCATGATTGCTCAGCCTGCTCATGCTCCCTTCCCTCCTCATAGTCTCTATAACCTTTATAGTCTTCATATTGCATTGTCAGTGTATTCAAGTCCCAGTGAGGTGCCATGGAGAGCCCAAAACCAGACAGGTGAGGTGAGGATTAAGGTACAGTGTGTGAATAGGGAATGTTTCCTAAATATGGTGAGAGGCATCTTTGTTCAGAATTCTAAATTATGTCCTAGACAAGTTAAGAAATCGCCAGAACTTTCATTACTTTAGAGTGCAAAGTGATGTGAGGTAAGAAATGAAGCAGGTGATGAGTAAGCGGAAGACATTAGGTGTTGAATGCAAGAATACTTTCAACCATTTAAACAGAGAGATTGATTTGTTGTTCAATGACACAGAAACAGAAGTTCAAACTCACCCTCAAGATCTCCTCAACACAGCTCGGATCGCTTGGAAGGCTTACCTAAAATCAACAAAATGGAATAGATATAACCAAGTTAAACTCAAACACGTTCACAGTGCACACTGTCAGATAAGCCATCAAGACAGAAAAAAATACCCCTAACAATATTATTTTCCCTAGTAAATACAAAGCACCAAGGTCTGAAAATGACTCATCTTGCATTACTCTAACAAAGCAGGGAAGCCAAAGTGGAAAGAAAGTGACTCCTTGCTCTTTCACATGCACTGGAGGACTCTGTGCTGGTTTCCTCCCCTTCAGCTTTATCCAAAAAGGGAACTTAACCTTGTGATCTTCCAGCCTTTCAACCCTGAAACATAGTTTAGCATATTATTACATTTAAAGAAGAAGGCTATATAAAAACTCTGAATAATTCTATTCTCCTTCAACTTGGGCAGTCATAACCAGATGCCTATTTTTATTTTTAAAAATTCTTATTTATTATTATTATTATTATTATTATTATTATTATTATTATTATTAATGTTTACCTCATGAAAACCATTTCCCTCCCTTTCTTCCCTCTCTTTGTTTGCCCCTCCCCCATCAACTCCTCTTCCATTTCTCTTTGCAGAAAAGGCAGACCTTCTAAACATGGCATATCAAGTTGTAATAAGACTAGGCACCTCTCCTCATGCCTACATATTTTTTAATACAAAATAAACTGAATTCATGTGAGCATTGCAGATTTGCCTTGGCATTTAGAGGAAATCTCAAGCAGATAGTAAGTGAATACCAGGAGGCATCTTTCTGTCTCTCTCTGTGACATTTTCTTAATCAATCAAAATCCAACCTTAACATCAACATACTGACGTCTTGCTGTATGTCAAGCAAATGACATTTTTCTCCCAGGGCTTGGCAACCACTGAATATGATGAGCCAGACATCAACATAAGATAGCAGTTACACTGTGGTGAATGATGAGGGGCTTGGGAGTACAACTACCACCTGGTACCATGTTACTTGTGCAAGGTCTGAGCATCTCCTAAACATTCCCACTTCTCCTCTTCAAACCTTCACCCTCTTCAGGATAAAAAAAATGCCCATTACTCGTGTTCTGGGAAGGAAAACAGCAGCTTTATCTCATTAACTGCTTTGAGGGTTGACAAGTAAGTCCTGTACAGTGAACACTGCTACAGTATCTGTGAACTTGAGACCTCTTGCAAGGGTGCATCGTTTTTATGCTCAGATTACAGAAGAAGTTACAAATATTTAAAGAACAAAGTTAAAGAATATTTGAGGAAATCAAAAGAGGCTTGTGACACCAGAGTTTTTTTCAACCTTAAAAATGCACATGATATCATGTAAATCTTCAAGTATCATAAAATTCATTATTGAATAGCCATTGATTTACAGCATCAGTATTGAATGTCTTCTACGTGTAAAAAATGGAGTCTCTGTTTCAGGAAGCATAAGATCCCAAGTAAAGGAGACATGCTGAGATGGTGTCCAATAATGAAGTTAGCTACCCTGGATTACTACACAGATTTCCAAGTTACACTTGTTATTCTAGTATAATTATTAGCTGTACTCCCTTTCATATTGAAAAATTCTCTACTTTGGATGACAAATTATATAATCATCCTTCCAAATGCAATAATGTTTGAATATAGGATAAATAGACACTACAAATAAAGGCTCAAAAATTGTTTGGACACATGTTATATTCTTTATATATTATATTGTATATAATATATTATTATTATTATTATTATTAACGTTAAATTATAGGTTTCATATTTCATATAGGGGCTCAACAGTGATTGGCCTAACATAGTTCATTTATTCTTTAATTTATTCAAGAAATACTTTTGAAGGCTATTCTGAAGCAGGCTGGCGATAGGCAGAAACTAAATAAGAAGCAAAAAAAAGACATGTTATTTTTCTTCCTCGTTGACTTGGTATGTTTAATAGGAAGGTGGACAAGGAGATAATCCATATACAGCTATCACTCTGTGCTATAAAACTCTATAAAGGAGAATGTTCCATGTATATCCATATACATATGTGTATCACATGTGTACTTGGCACAAATGGAGACAAGAAGAAAGTGTCAGATCTTTTGGGATTAGAGCTATGAATGCTTGTTAAAGTCACAAATACTCTTAACTGTTGAACTATCTCTCTAGCTACTACTTTAGATTCTGATTTTTAAATGAACAACTAATGATAGTCCACAGAATGTAAATTTTCTGATCTAACATATTATCCTACAACTTATAATTCTTTACTGGTAATTCATAGTAACAAACAATATACCCACTAATTTCTCAATGATACAGCAATTGTGATTTTTAAGATGATTCTTAAATTTTCAATTAATACCTTTCCCAAACACAAATATCCAAAGTTGTAATGAAGACTTAAATTGTCATTGTTGTATAGTGTCAGAGTTAGTGCTATAGAATAAATATTTGGCACCAAGCCCCCTTCCCAGTAACATCCCCTCCTTTTTTATACAAACATATCAATATTAATTTGAATCTAGGAGGATGTACTGGCTAGTTTTGTGTGCCAACTTGACACAGGCTGGAGATATCACAGAAGGGAGTTTCAGTTGGGGAAGTGCCTCCATGAGATCCAGCTGTGGGGCATTTTCTCAAT
>NC_045030.1:71744459-71754883 GCF_008632895.1 Mastomys coucha | reverse complement strand
CCCTTTCGTCCCCAACTTGCTTCTTGGTCATGATGTTTGTGCAGGAATAGAAACCCTGACTAAGACAGAGGACTAAAACCCCAATATTTACGAACATAAAGAGTACTCTCCTGAGTCAAAATCTTGGGGTGGAAACCTTGATAGGAAGCACATTCAGTAAATGTGACTATCAAAGTTTCAGCATTTATAACTATAAAATATAATTTAATGTAAAGTAAAATTAATGGTGACTCATCCTCTTGAAACTCTGGTGCCCTTGTGCTTAACAAGTGAATTGAGAGATGCTGAGTGCGCTATGACCCTTCTTCTGTGATTTCTCTTAGTTCTATTATGAAAAATGCAGCTGATAGTTGCCTCACGCCAGCTGCAAATATCATTTCTCCTCCTGGAGTTACACATGTTCATTTCTTTATGTAAGGAAGTTCTGTCAAGTAAAAGAGATGTGGACATGGAGGACGGCAGGAAGTCAGATAATGGCAATCAGAGTCAGAGACAGTATCATTGAGGACTGAGAACTGTACAGACAAATCTTTATGTAGCCACACCCAGGTTTTTTTTAAAGAAAATCTTGGAATCTAGTATTTCTCATGCTCACTACTTGGGCAGATTTATCTATCTTAGTCTGATAGCTGGTTTCTCTACAGACAATGCAAATGGAGCTGTAAGTGCTTCTTCACCAATGAACACTTCCTAAGTGTCTGGAAAAACATTGGGCATGGGAGCTTAAAATGATGAGTGCTGTGAGACCTGATCTGTATCTCAGAGTTAAAGGTCTAGATGGGACAGGGGAAAAAAAAAAACAATTAGAAACCCCCAGGGACATATGTGGTAAGATAAACTTGACAAGGGTAATAGAATCCCATTCATTCACAGTCTGCCTATTCATCAGATCTCCCATTTCTTTAGACAACAAATCCTGATTGAGCTCATACTGTGCTCACAACGGTGTATGGGAGCTGGGGAGGGACTTAAAGATGAAAGACAACATCACTCTTACATTGACGACTCCATGCAAATAAAGAGAAAGAGAAATTGTCTATTTACAGAAGAAATAGACAATAAGAAACTGGAGGACTCATTTAAGTACCAAGGAAAAAATACCTACTGGTATTCTTCTGGTATTCTACCTGTATTCACTGACAGAGCCATATCCAACAGAAGCTCCCAACCTTGAGTTTCTCACTGTAGTCCTCAAACCATAAGTGAGTGAGGAGTGGTGGGGCCACCTGAGGCCACTTTAATTTCTGAGCCCCCTGCAATGCAGCACCACTCTGGTGTCACAGTACACATTGGAAGAAATACACACTAAAACCAAGGCTTGAGTTTGTCCTCTCAAACACTGTCTCAGGCAAAACCACCCATACCTTTCCTAGGAGTTCTGGAGAAGTAATGATAGTACTGGGATTCGAACAGCCACATTTCACTTAGGTCTGGAGCCACCACCTTCTCTTTCTGAATCCACTCTTCAGTATTCAAAAATAGTCCACAAATCACAAGTTAGTCACTAAGAGCTGCAGCATTCCTTCAAATCTCCCATCTGCATCCCCTCCTCCTAGAGTAGAAAGTAAGCTGCACAGGGATAACATACAGGGGAGGCTGTGCACTCACTCCTGTCCCTAGACCACCTTCTTGTCCTGGGCATGGATATCATCCTCTGAGAGCCAGGGAAGGGAGGCATATATCATCAAGCAAGTGGTGAGAAGACTGATAATGCTCACAAGAGCCTATCCTCTGAATCTAACCCTGTAGGCAGCTACTCCATGTTAACCACAGAGAGGCCACATACAGATCATCTGCCTCGTGATACAGGCATATCTTATGAAATAATTAGGGTACTTTTAAATCATCAAATATTAAATTAACTGCAGCAACAATAAATGAATTGCATAGGATGTTTTAATCATTTGGGGGTTAATCAGTTTGGAGCATCCTTCTTGATGATTAGGGTAATACAAGATATCCAAAATATCCTGATTGTGGCACTGGGAGATATAAGCAATGACTAGAACTAATAGAAAACATGGAGATTAGTGTAAAACATTAAAAAATATGATTATAAGATGTTTAACCCATAGGAGTTTAGTGTGTGCCTCTAAGCGCATTATTGCTTAAGGGAGTGTAAGAGAAGAAGAGGTTGGGTGTTTTTTTTTTGTTTTGTTTATTTGTTGTTGTTGTTGTTTTTGCCATAAATCATCCCAAGGTTGTAACATAATATGTTGCAATCAAAGCCTACTAGTCTGGGAATATTCTACCTTTGTAAAGATTTCTCAAAGTAAAATATAAAACTTATAAGTTTAATTATAAATTAAATAACTGGTTCAATTAAATAATATCTACAATTGATACTGATAGCAACTTTATAGTAAGTTCTATTTGTATTTTACCTCATTTATCCTCATAACTGAATTATGTGATACAGAGGCCCCTGACATAGTATTAATAGTAAAGTGAAAATACAGGTTAAAATGTTCCTAAAAATGAGCCTTGGTCTTTTCAAATTGTTAATCTCCATCATTGGTCCTTTGGAAACATGGAGCAGCAGCCTGTTGTTTCTTATTTGTATTTGCAGGATTCTTTGATTTCTCCATCGAGGGAGTCCAAGGTTCCAAAATGAATTTGGAAAGCTACAAACTACATGAACTTTAGGATCTATTACTGTCCCTGTTTCTTGCCTCATTGTAATCTATCCCTAATTTCATTTGTATTCAAGAGTCTATGGTTAAATGGGAGCAGTTAATACTACATAAGCTTCAGACAGAAGTTCCTGGGTAATATGACCTAATCAAAACAACAACAACAACAACAACTACAACAACAACTACAACAACAACTACAACAACAAAGATTTCACAACAGTTAGATGGTACTATCAAATTAGCTGGTTTTACAATTTTATTTTAAAACAGAAATACTCCTGTGTATCCACAGAATTGATGCTTACTTTAAAGTATGGTTCTTGGAAAGAGGCTATACATTTGAAAGAGAGCATTGGAGGAGGAGGTATACAGGAAGAATTTGAGGGGGGCCAGAGAAGGAGGGAAATGATGTAATTATAATCTCCAAAACAAGAAATTATAAAATGCTGCTCTTGGACAATTTTTTTTAGGAAGCCACATTATCAAAATTCTCCCTGTAAAACAGGCTAATAAATACCATACTATTCCCTCTAAGAAAGAAAAGGACAAAAAGCAGAGTATGAAGCTTACAGCAATTTAACATGTGACGACAAATACAGAAAATGACTGTCTAAAATCATTCAATAGACTACAAGTAAAATGGAAAAGGTGGTAATAAACTTTTGTTCATTTCAAAATACATATTATTTACTCTATTTTTTTGAATCTCTAAGGCATGTTTGAAGTTCAACAGATTTTGATTTAAACTCCAGTGCTGAAACTTGTTTTATGACCTTGGGGTAAAAACACCTGAATGTGTTTACCTGCCTACTTGAGAACAATTAAAATAAACTGCTTTAGGAAATTCTGTGATGTTGAAATGAAGCAAGGTATATCAGGGTACCTTAGCCCTGTAGTAGGTTCATGCTCATGTTCATATTCTAAGTCCCTTCTGTGGCCCATAAGGAGGCATCAGCATTCTCAATCTAGAGAGCACAGCAGAGGTGCTCTTATAGGCTTGACACTGTGACAACTTCTGAATGTTGCTAATTAATCATTAAATCCTCTTCAGGGACCTAGTTCATAAAGAGCTTCAGGTTGTTGATCCATCTGCTGGCTCTCACTAAAGGTGAAAAAGGAGACTAGAGATGGGGCTTAAGGGGATATGACAACAGAAAATAAGAGGAGTGAGTGGTTGGCAGGATGGGGAAAGATGATCAATGTGATCTCTTCACTGATTACATTAGGTAGGGGCAACAGCAGAATGCATATATAGAAAAGACCATCATCAGCTAAGAGTACCTAATGGCATACAGAATTTAAAGTGAAGAGTATTTAATTCCATGCGTTCTGAATAGCCATTAACTCGCTGTTCATTTACATGTTCTAATTACTTTCTATAGAAGAGGGAGCTATAATCAGGAGGGTGTTCTGGTATGGTGTGTGTGTATGTGTGTGTGTGTGTGTGTGTGTGTGTGTGTGTGTGTGTGTGTGTGTGATAGACTTTTTCCAAACAGAATAGTCAACTAGAAATATTACTATAACAAACCAAGAATCAAGAAACAAGGAAGTCCTTATTGCATGGTCCACATTCTTTCAAGTTTGTGACTTCTCACTTGAAGTGACCTATGAGTTTATTCTGGTTGTGGCTGCTTCCATTGCCAATACTCAAAATGTGTTTTTTCCTCCTCGGGCCAAGTTCTCAAGTCAAAAATACCACTCCTATGTTCTCTGTAATTTTACCTCCACCTAGGCTCAAAATTTGAGGCAAATCCTCATACACTGTCAGCTTCCTAGATTCTGATCCATCTTTCTTGGTTTTCCTTTGTTGTGCTCTCCTCTACTTTGCTGTTCTGCTATACAAGGAAGGTATATGGGGGTAGTGAAGGGAGGAAAGGCGAGAGGAAAATGATGATCATTCTGATATTCTATATGTCAACAATCAATATTTTATTTTTAATTATTTCTTTTATGTTTTGAAATTGTGATATAATCATATATTCTCCCTTCCCCTTTCTGACTTGCTCTTTTTAAAATTTATGACCTTGTTTTTCATTAATTATTGTTACATGCATATGTTTATGTATATGCATATATATTCCTAAATATACCCTTCTCAGTCTGTATGATGCTATTTGGTTTTAGTTTTGCTTTTTAATTTTTTTAATTTTTAAAATTTTTATTAATTATTTTATTTACTTACATCTCAAATGTTCTTTCCCCTTCCAGGTCTCCCTTCCATGATCCCCCCATCTCATCCCCCCTTGCCTTTGCTTCTATGAGGGTGCTCCCCAACCCATCTTCCCATTCCTGACTCACTCCTCTAGCATTCCCCTTCTCTGGGGCATCAAGTCTCCACAGGACCAAGCCCCTTTCCTCCCACTGCTGCCAGATGATGCAGTCATCTGCTACATATATAGCAAGAGCCATGGACTGACCCATGTATACTCTTTAGTTGGTGGCTTAGTCCCTGGGAGCTCCAAGGGGTCTGGTTTGTTGATACTACTGTTCTCCCTATGGGGTCATAATACCTTCAGCTCCTCAATTCTTCCCCTAACTCTTCCACTGGGGTCCCAGGGCTCAGTCCAAAGTTTGGCTATAAGTATCTGCATTTGTTTTAGTCAGGCTCTGGTAGAGCCTCTCAAAGGACAGCTATACTAGTCTCCTGTCTGCAAGCACATCTTGGCATCAGCAGTAGTATCCTGGTTTGTCGTCTGCACTTGGGATGGATCCCAAGATGGGGTGGTCTCTGGATGTCCTCTCCTTCAGGCTCTGCTCCATTTTTGTCCCTGAATTTTATTTCCTTTAGACAGGAACAATTCTGGGTTAAAAACTTTGAGATGGGTGGGTAACCCTGTCCCATAACTGGAGGCTGTTTCTATCTACTGGAGGTGGTGTCTTCAGGTTCTATCTTCTCACTGTTGGGTCCTGGTGGCCTCCCTGGTGTCTGAGACTTTCTAGTAGTTCCTCTCTACCGCCCCCACCCTGTTCACCACCCCTCACTGCAACATATTTCTATTCTTTCTCCTGACGCTCTAGACTTTTCTCCTGTCTCCTCCCATACCTGATCCTGCCCACCCTTCCCCTCCCCGTCCTCTCTCCCACCCAGGTCCCTCCCTCTGCCTCTTGTGATCATTATGTTCCCCCTTCTAAGTGGAATTGAAGCATCCACATTTTGGCCTTCCTTCTTGTTAAGTTTGCTAACATTCCTTCTTCTTAAGCTTGCTAATTCTGTGAGTTGTTTCGTGGGTATTCTGAGCATTTGGGCTAATATCCACTTATCAGTGAGTATATACCATGTATATATTTGCATATGTTGTATGTTATATTGATATTGGATAAGTAATTAATGTGCTCATTCCTGGGAAATACTATTTCAACAATAATTTCATACATTAAATATATGATCATCAACATAAAGCATAACATAATTATCTTTTAAAATATGTTTTGATCTTCAAAACATTTACTGTTCTAAGATACAAAGAATTCTGATTTTTTCAAAAATAAATGTGAAGCTGAAACTAAGGTCTTTGGGGAAATTTCCAAAGACACTGCCACAGATACTTGATGAGTTCTTAAATTAACTGCGTTAATCCCAATTACAAAATGAATTTAAAAATTTATATCTTTAGTTTCATTTCAAAGTCCTTTAGAAAAGAAATGCCTTTCTTTGACTTTTGTGGTTGCTCACCCTAACGAAATCTCTATGCTCTTCTGCTAAATACATAATTATTTAAATGCCAATTTTAGAATAATGGAGCCCAATTTCAGTTTGATTTTCTTAGGGTAATCTTCCTTAAAAAAATAACATGTAAGTAGAACTGATTTTAGACATTGTACTCACACATGCATTCAATAAAAATGTGACAACAGAGTTTACTTGATTGAGCGTGGCTCCACTTTCAAAGTAACCTCCAATGAACTTGGTGCCTTATTGACTCTCCAAACCCTGCACTTAGGATTGTCTTAATTGCCAGTGGATGACATTGCAATTCCACAGGAACAGTTACAATTGCTCTTCTCTGACAGTGATGATCCTAAAGAACAAGCCATGTGCATGGGAAACTGAAACCTTGCCAGCTCCCCTTTTATTTATAACTCTAATTAAAACACTTTTATCTATTAATGCCAAGTGACACTGCTAAATATATTCAAGGAAGTTCACATTTGTTATATGCTTCTGAAATCTCTTAGATCTGTGTCTACTTACATGTGCTTTAACTGCTCACTAAAATGAGCCGATATCTAAGAATAACTTACTTCCATTAAATTTATAACTCTCATTAGTTAATTCTACATCTCCAATGGTATAAAAACCAAACTCAAATGCAAGATCTAATTAAAGAGAATTAAAAAAAATGTTAAGGAACAACACTGAGATTGAAACACAGAAGTAACTGTTTAGTCTCAAATTAATGAGGCGCTATGCTAAGCAAGCATGTCCATTAATCCCTAATGAGGATTTTAAACACATTAAAACTTCCTAATACAAAATGTTTGCCTTCCTTTTATCCAATAACAAATAAGCCAATAATTTTCTGGCTCTAAATGACACTATTAACTGTCGCGGCATGTTTTATTTGACAAACCTTCTATTCAAATACTGTAAAACCAATTAATTAGCCTGCTGTGAAATATATTTCTTGATAGCTTCTATGTGAGTTTATGATTTTTTTCTTTGAAAAGCAATGTAAATCAAAGGCCAATGTAGGTGCTTGGTTTTACTTTTAAAATATGGCACAGTAGCTATAGGTTGTCAAATCTTTTTGCATTTCAAATGAATTGAAAACCAACCTTCATTTTCAGGTCATCAATCATAGATTGGTCTCCTGATAAGTAAACTGCCTCAGAGTAAGACTCTGGTCAACATGAAGATGGTCTCATGTTTGAGAAGGAAGAGTAGGCAAAATTAATATTTTGTTCAATTATAACTTATGATTTGCAACCTGGCCCCAATCCTTCTTACTTTGTTAAGTCAACTGGAATGTTGCTGGAATTTTCCTTCTTACATGCAACCTCTCTCTAAACATTATATATTGTATAATTTTATACAATTATATGCACAATGACATAATATATACTATATTATTTATTATATGTAATATGTAATATATAACAATATACAATGTATAAGGTATATGGTATAATAGATAATAAATATATCACATGTAATATATCATATGTGTTTTTTGTTTTTTTTCATTTTTAGCAGATTCTAGTATTTTTAAAATTAATCATCTAATTTCTTAAATTCAGGAACTTACTGTACATATTGCAAGTGTTTATAGAGTTTCTGTAGTTTTGAATTGTAGTCATGCCTAGTTTTACTTCAGTATGATTTTATAAGAAATATAAGAAATTATTTAATTTTTATTTTTCTGCATTGGGCAAACCTGTGATTTGTTTTGGAGAAACTGTCAGGGACTGCGTAGAAAAATATATACTTTTGTAATTTTTGGATGGATTATTATATACTATATCATATCTTTAATGGTGAACTTTTAACTCTAAAGCTTCTTTATAGATTTAAAAAAACCTAGATGATCTATATATTGATGAGGGCTGGGTATTAAAATCTCTCACTATTATTTAGAATACTGTTATGTTTAATTAAACTTGGTGCTTCTGCTGATCAGTGAATGAATGCACATTATATATATTTACTTGTTTATTTATTCTATTTCATTGATATATTTTTCCTTTTTATAACAGTTTTTTATTTATTTATCATTTTATTTATCTCATTTGACTAATTTGGCTTAATGTCTATGTTGCCAGATAATTGTATATCTATTACTGTTTTTTTTTTACATTTTTAATTTTTATTTATCACATGTATTCAATATAGATACATTTCAAAATGTAAATAAAGAAAATTAATAAAAAATAAAAATGTAAAATTAAATTTAAATTTAAAAAAGGAAGTAAGACGAATTAGTATTTTACATTATTTTGTATTGCACTCGGTATTTAAATTGTAGTATGTGTTTTTAACTCCTACTTCATTTAAATTTGGAGAGGGAATATCTTTTTAAAGCTGCTTATTATATTGACATCCATACTTTTAATTCAAGAATTCCTATGAATTTGACAGAGATGTGTTTACTGTAGGTTTCAAATAATTACATCTTATTTCTTTTATCCCATAAGTCACTTAGGGTCTTTTATCTGGAGGAATAAGAGTATTTGTATTTAATATTACTATTGAAAAGCACTTGCTGATTCCTATAATTTTGTTGACTTAGTTATCACTTGTTTCTTCCCTACCTTCTTTATATTAAGGATTTGATGCTTTACTGAGTTGGGTATGATTGAGATTTTTTTTACAGTTTTATTTTACATTCTATCTCCTCTTCCTCTTCCTCCTGCTCTTCCTCTTCCTCCTGCTCTTCCTCTTCCTCCTGCTCTTCCTCTTCCTCCTGCTCCTCTTTGTCCTCCTTGCCTCTGCCTTCTCTTTCTGAAATAGATTCATCTCTAATACAATACATCCTGACCACAGCTTCCCCATTCTCCAGTCCTTCTAGATCCTCCTTATCTCCACTCTTCCCCATATCTATTCCCTTTTTATAAAAGAGTGGATCCTCCAAAATAGCATAGCCAAAACAGTACTAAACAAGATACAATAAGACATCTATCTATTCTCCTCATGAAACTTTTCCTTTCCTATGCTCTTATTAAGGACATGAATGGCAGCAGTCTAGCATGGCTGCCCCCTGAGAGGCCCAACAAGCAGCTGAAAGAGTCTGATGCAGATACTTATACCCAACAAATGGACAGAAGTCGGGGACCCCTGTGGTTGAATTGGGGGAAAGCTGGAAGAAGCTGAGGAGCAGGGCAGCCTCATGGGACGACTAGATCTCTCAGACACTGAGCTACTAATCAGGCAGCATATACCAGCTGATATGAGGCCCCCAACACATATACAGGAGAGGACTGCCTAGTCTGGCCTCAATGAGAAAAGCACTTAACTTTCAAGAGACTTGAGGCCCCAGGGTATGGTGTGGGGGGTGGGACATCCTCTTGGAGGTAGGAAGGAGAGGAATGAGATGAAGAGCAGCCAGAGCATGGTCTGAGAGGGGGAAAATGACTGAACTGTCAAAAAAATAAATAAAGATAAAAGATTAAAAAAATAAGCCTAAAAAAAGGAAAAAAAATCCAGAATTGTTCTTGTCTAAAGGAAATACAGGGACAAATATGGAGCAGAGGCTGAAGGAAAGGTCATACAGAGACTGCCCCACTATGAGATCCATTCCATCTGCAGACACCAACCTCTGACATTATTGCTGATGCCAGGATGTGGTTGCAGAAAGGAGCCTGATAGGGCTGTCCTCTGAGAGTCTGAGCCTGGGAACCTCAATGGAAAAGTTAGGGGAAGGACTGAATGAGCTGAAGGAAATGGAAACCCCATAGGAAGACCAAAATTACCAATGAACCAGACCCCTCAGACCTCCTAGGGACTAAACCACCAACCAAAGAGCACACATGGGCAAATCTATGGCTCCAGCTGCGTATGGAGCAGAGGACAGCCTCATCTGGCATTAGTGGGAGGGGAAGACATTGATCCTGTGGAGGCTTGATACCCCCTAAAAGGGGAATGCTAGAAGGTCAAGGTGGGAGAGGACAAGTTGGTAGGGGAGGACCCACACAGAGACAAAGGGAAAGAGAATAGGGTTGAGGTTTTCTGGAGGGGAGATCAGGAGTGGGGGACAATATTTTAAATGTAAACAATCTCCTTTTCCCCTCTGTTGTTTGTAGGAGTCCCTGAAGTATCTTTAGCTATATTGGCTTGTCTGTCTGTGTGTGTGT
>NC_045030.1:71726655-71744180 GCF_008632895.1 Mastomys coucha | reverse complement strand
TTTGCAGTGGAAAGTAGCTAATGTAGAGATCCATAACTGATCAAAGTGCAGAGAAGTGTTTGTGGGAGTGCTCAGTCATACATGGGAAAGCTATGTCACCCTACTCCTTCAATAACTCAAAGAACATCATGGAAGAAGGAACAGAACTAGGTAGGAGATAGAGGAAGAGGTGAACCAGGGTAAAATAATTTCTTCTGGACATGTCAGAATCACTGCATTCATAAATTTACAGATGCTATCGTTGCCTACACAGTTCAATCTTTAATATTGAGAAGATAATAACACTTTAGATGTTATTTAAAGAAATTATATGTGAATCTCACAGACAGTGTGCCCAGTCACATGAGAGATGTTCACTGAGTTACATATACATTGTTGCCAAAGGCAATAAACACATAGTATATCATTTGCTATATCAATAAACTTGAAGCCAGACCATGTAAAAAGGACTGTTTGAAATGATTATCCTGAAGAAAATGCATGATGATTTCTAAATCTTCCACTATAATCAAAGTTTGATCATATATTAAGATGACTAGGAATCATATGTATTTTCATTATTTTTACCTGTCAGACAGATATTTATCTCATGTGAAGCAACTCAAACCTCAAAGGTTCAGTGCCAAAGCATGAATTTATTTTACTAGGCAAATGTTGAAAATATAATTCAAAGTTCAATTTAGTTTTATATATTTTGCTGCAGTAGTTTTGGCAGCCAAGGGCAGAAGATGGAACCCTGATTTCTAGCAAAATTGCTTGCATTGTGCCCTAAATGTGGGCAGTGGAAATCCCTCATTGTCATGGCAATCAGTTGACACTGCATGCAATTAATTTCATTCTAGTGACTACCACTTAGTTTTTGGAAGATTTTCTTTAGCTATGGATGCTTTCTTGCTGTTGGACCCCATTAAATACAGACATGAGGTTACATAAATATATTGGAAGGCTGAGAAATTCCCTTCATGGTTTCCATTTAATTTCACTCTTGACAAAAGCAAAAAGGAAATGTGGTAAAGACATATTCCTGAAATATTTAATAACTCAACCTTAATAAGCCCACCACATAAAGATGTTATAAAGTATTATTTTAAGGTCCTTAGAATAAATTTTAAAGTTCTTCCTCATCCAAAAGATAATCATAAATATATAAATGCCATAACTAGTAATACTTAGATTTCATTAAGTCAGAACTCTGTGCTTGATGACATTGTTAATATATAATGATGACCACACTAATTAGGAATTATGTATCCTGACATACAAATATCAAATGTCTTACATTAACTTTTAAAAGATTTGCCTTTTTTAGGTCTGTGCTCAAAAAGTTAAGTATGATCTCTTCTCAATAGATTGATGTTTTAGAGAGTCATCTATTATATATTATCTAACGATTCAGTTTCCAATTAACACAATTAAGAATCTCAGTTTCTCCTCTCTATAATCATGGTAAAGTCCTAAAAGAAACCTTTTAAATCTCTAACATGAAGACATTATCCCTTAAATACAGTATCCCTATGACATATGAAATGAAATAAGGGTATTTTTATAAGTGCATTATTAAATGTCTATTTTTGTTACTATCAACCACCACTTTTTTGAATTTTAAAAAGTCATTACTAGATCAATATATGCTTCTTTATCTTTCCTCTACTGCTAATTTTACTGTTTTATTACAACAATTTCTGAAAAGACAAAGACCGTACAATAAGTTTCATCTTAAGATGAAAAACACCAGGACTTTAAGTGGTTACATGATTTGCCTATTTTATAGCTAGTCATTGATGAAAACTAGCCTTAGAGTTTGCCTTTTTTTTTTCTTTCCGAGACAGGGTTTCTCTGTGCAGCCCTGGCTGTTCTGAAACTCACTCTGTAGACCAGGCTGGCCTCCAACTCAGAAATCTGCCTGCCTCTGCCTCCCAAGTGCTGGGATTAAAGGTGTGTGCCACCACTGCCCTACTAGCCTTAGAGTTTTAAGCTACTCATAATTGTCTCTATGTCATGTTGTTGAATCTAAATATGATTTTTCCATAAATTTCCCATTAGAGTCAATGACATTCACAGTCTATTGTGGACTCCTTCCCCAAAGCCCGGACGGCCAACAGTCTATATTCAAGAACAAATAAGTACTTCCACCTAAGATGAGATGTTTTACTGCTAAAGTATCCCACTTTTGGTGATAGTTCCACAAATTATCAAAACACAAGATAAAGTAGTGATGCTCTAAAATGAGACTTACAAACTGGCACATGGGAGAATTGATAAGTAGAGGGGCCACCGCTTATAAAATACTGATTCAGAATACACCTTGAAGAATACCACAAACAAACCTAAGCTCTGGGGACGGCACTGTTTTCCTTATGTTGGTACTGCAGTCATTTATTCTTTTTTCACATTTTGTTTCCCAAATATAGGAAATTTCTATAGTTTCACTGATAATATAAATGTCTTTCTCTCCAAACCCATATTCAGAAGAATTGTAAATCTGTGGTAAAATGGGCTTATTGATACTGAGAAAGTGACAAAGAGGTCTTACTCACATAAGCTAGCACACAATTCATGACTTCTTAAAAAAATCAGAAGCAGCCAAATGGAATTGACAAGGGCAAATGTTCCATTGTAAAATTCTGGCTATTTATTATAAGGCATATAACTCCCCCTTTTCACTTGACATAAGCCATAAATGCTCTGACTGACAACTGCTAAATCTGATGGAACAGAATAAAGAGAAGGGCTAGGTCATCAAATGAAATAATTCTAACAATTAAGGTATCATCTTTTTCATGCAAACCAAACAATACTGGTTCATTTACATAGACTACATTTGAATTAGTTTTCTAGCAAAATGAGTGTATTTAGCTCATAGACTCTTGTTACCAAAAAGGCCCTAGGAGTTATGCATCCTAACATTTTACTCTGGGAAACATTTTAAAGACATGGACATTGACAGGGTAAGAGGTGAAATTATTTGTCCAAAGTCACAAAATCATTTGAGCTGAAGACCTAAATACTAATTTTAATTCATCTGCTTGAAAATTCCCAAATATTATCCTTATATATACACACATTGTTTTTATGATTCTTGTGATAGGAAATTCACTACTTCAGGATCCTATTAGTTCAAGTTCGATTAACTTCAATTTAATTAGTTACATCAAGATGCTTCATGTGAACTGCCTTTGAGTAGAAGATTTGTACCATATGTGAAAATATGTCTCCAAAAATTTAAACATTTGTGGTGACTTATTTATTTTAACATTATGATGAAAAGGAGTCTTTGAGAGCAATATAGAAGCATAAAGAGACATTATATTAAAAGATGGGCTACAATGTTGATCTGCAGTTACAAGTGGTTGTGAATTGCCTGATGTGAGTGCTAGGAACCACATGAGGTCCTCTGTAGGGATAGCAAGCACTTGGAACACCTTCTTCTCATGTCTGTCAGCATCTATACTCTAGTACACATACTCAAACACCTACAATCATATATTGTAAAAGGAAAGGAAAACTTTAAACATAAGTTACAGAAACCAAAAAAGGCCTTTTGTGGTGCTTGCTGTCTTGATACTCAACACTCTATCTTTATTCACCATTTTGCCAAAACCTGGAACAACAGGAAATTAGAATCTATGTTTGCCAGAACTAGCAGATAGCAGTAGATTCTTGGGCTGTATATTACATAGAGTTAAAGTGATAAACTGGGAGGTTATAGTCTTTGTCTTGTCTTCCATAGCATTACCTGATATCTAAACAACTAACATAAACAAGGCAAGAAGATGAGGTCATATAATGTTAATGAATTAGATATATGAAGAGATTATATGAATAAATATACTTTCTAACTTGTGAAAAAGGTGCAGCAAAATAGTACTTGTTAATTTCTGAGATTTGCATTTGAACAGTGAATTTCTCATTCCTATAGAGGATCTTTTGGTGTCTACTTTCAAATGATGTCTTCGAGTTACCTTTCTTATCTTTTTCTTTTTCTTGGCTACTCAAGTCACAAATATTGCCCTAGCACAACCTATAAACAGGACAGACATTACATTTACTTTTTTGTTGGTAAGATTATGTACTGACAAGAAACAATTTAAGAAAAAAAAAAGGTGTACTTTAGATTACAATTTAAATGGACATATGCCATAATGCCAGTGAAGATACAGAGGCAGGAGCTAGAAAAGATGTAATCACACTGCACCCACAATTAGGAAGCAGAACAAGAACAAAGCATTGGGCCTGGCTATAAAACTGCAAGGCCAACCTAAGTGACCCAGTTTCTCCTACAAAAATCTACCTTCTTTAAGTTCCACAACCTTACAAAAGAATACTATTATCTATTGACAAAGTGTTCACATACATGAGTTTCTAAGAGACATTTCACATTCATAGCAAAATGGTCCATCCCTTTGAGACTCCCTATTTAGTGTTATATATTCTGAGAGCCAAATCATGACATAATTGTGATCTCTAGATATTGTCCATTGGGATTAATGAGTATTTAGTTGTAGCTTTCTTAAAGTCACATATAATTCTATATGGAAACCTTCCCAACATTGGAATTCACATTTGAAAAAAGAAATTGTAGTCTGAGTTAAAGCTAAGGAGAAATGAAACATATTTAGGTAAAAGAAGATCTCTATTCCTTTTCTATTAAAACAGCAACATAAAAGTCTATCATATAGAAATATTTCTTGAGCACAGATGATGTGCCGAGTCTGTTCTTCATTTTATTTACTATGACAATCTGATGATATGACCATTATTATCCCCATTATATAGATGAAAGTGAGGCTCATGGAGATTATATAACATTTCCAAGGTCATTTAAATCCAATGTGATAAATCTCATAAAATGATATCACCACTACTTTAGGCCTTTAAAAAATCTGGTAGCCAGTGATAAAAATAAAAGTTGTGCTTTATTATTATTTTCATTTTCTTGATTCATTTGTCTTAGCAATATAAGATAACATAATGAACATGACAATAGAAAAACATTCACTGAGTCTACTTTGTCTCTTGTACTGATGAACACGAAATGACTTATTTGTAACTTTTCAGGATAAAAAGATACCATGATCATTTCTTTCTTTTGTAACAACTATAGTCAAATACAATCTCTTCAAATCCATCTATATATAAAATATTATATTGAGCTAAATGAGCTATTTCATAAAATATCAACAAAAATCCAATTAAAACAGTCAAGGAATGATTTAATACCATTTCCTCTCATGTAAGAAATGAAATCAAATGAGTAGGAAAGTGTTTGTTCAGACTGTTATCTAATGACAAGTAATGCAAGAGTCAATATTTAAAATTTTGCTTATCTTCATTTTCACATTTATATATTTTATGTGTAGGTAAGTCTATATGTGTACATGTGTGTACATATGAGCATACGTGTGTGTGTGTGTGTCTGCATGTGTGTGTGTGTTAAGAAATTTGTGTGTGTGTGTGTGTGTGTGTGTGTGTGTGTGTGTGTGATGGGATTGAAGGCTATGAGAACCAGAGGATAGTTTGTTGAGTTGGGTCTCTATAATCATACTGGGTTCGAACTTGAGCTTTCAGTCTTGATGCCAAATGCCTTTATCATGATCTGAGCCATCTTGCTGGCCTGAATATTTAAAAATATAATTGGCCTGCTGTGGGTTTTTATATTTGAAATTGTAGTGTTTGCATCAGCAAATGTAATATGCACTTATGAATGTAAAGGGAGTTAAGACAAATTAACCAACAGTTGTCAATCTAGTAGCAAAAAGGGTCTTTTCAAAAAGTTTCTCCCATTTATTTTCAAGATATAAAGTTGACTGAAATTCACTAACTTGGAATCAAACAGGGGAGATGAATTCCTTGAAAGGCTATCTTTCTTTACATCCGGACTAAACATAGTGGTAGCAGGCTACACAGTAGTGCTACTTTATGATTCTAAAGGTTACATTTTTCATAAGTTCTATCTAATGGGTTCACTTAATGGGTTCACTAGTGGTTAGTTGGTTCCATTGGTTTCAAATGGAAGGTTTTAAACTACTCTTCCTGGCATTGGCTTTGAAATGTATTTTGTGATCTACTCTTGTTAAAAATGTTTCTTCAAACTTAAACCAAAACTAACCTTTTGAAAACCAATTCCTTTGTTTAGTCAAGTCATCAATAAAATGACATGTTAGATAACTAATTTGAAAATGAATATTTTAGGCTGGACAGATGGCTCAGCAGTTAAGAGCACTGACTGATCTTCCACGGGTCCTGAGTTCAATTGCCAGCAACCACATAGTGGCTCACAACCATCTGTAATGGGATCTGATGCCCTCTTCTAGTGTGTCTGAAGTCAACAGCAGTGTGCTCACACACATGAAATAAATAAATATTTTTTTAAAAAAGAAAGTGAGCCGGGTGGTGGTGGTGCACGCCTTTAATTCTAGCACTTGGGAGGCAGAGGCGGGCGGATTTCTGAGTTCTAGTCCAGCCTGGTCTACAGAGTGAGTTCCAGGCCAGCCAGAGCTACACAGAGAAACCCTGCCTCAAAACAAAACAAAACAAAACAAAACACCAAACAAACAAAAAATAAAATAAATATTTCCTCTAGTGGGACTTACCATAAAATCACAATATACCATACATTAAGAAAATGAGGTCAAGGTATTGGAGAGATGGCTAAGTGATTGAGAGCACTGGCTACTCTTGCAGAGGGCCTAGGTTCAATTCCCAGCACTCATATTGTGGGTTCACAAACTTGTTTTTAACTCCATTTTCAGGATATATGACATTCTCTTTTGGCCTCCATGTGCACCACTAATGCATGTGGTGTATAGACATAAATGCAGGCAAAATATCCACATTCATCAAATTAAAATATGAAGTTGGAAACCCTTAATGAATTGATTATACTTGAAATGGAGATTGTAGATGATTTGAAAATATTCTATGACCACTTTTTGTGGATGTGAGAATGTGAGGACCTTTACTTTTTCATTGAGAACACTACATAATGATTTGATTGTCAGATGCTCTTAATTTTATCAAACCATGTTTTTAGACAGGTATTTTGCTAAGAAGCTGTAACTGGCCTCAAACCTAACATCTTCTTTGTTGCATGTCTAATGTGCTGAAATTAATAGGTGGCCCCACATTGATGGCTTTCAAGGCATCTTTTGATTATGCAAAATTCACCATTTGGGGCTCAATCTTCTCTATTCTGTGGTTCATATTTCATCATATTTTGTGTATCTCTCTGTGTACCTCTGATGAATCATTGCTGCTCTCTGGGATATAGCCTTTTCACTATGAAATAAAAGGGCCTCATTCTCTCTGCAATCTGTTATGGCTTCAGTGTTATATGTTTATGTATAGACATTGTTCCTAAGGTCCCAAGGAGATTTCTGGTAAAATAATCATCTTTGGTAATAAATGGTATTTCTATTCATTTGAGGTATTGCAATTCAACTGGAATGTGGGTATGTTCAGCTAGTCAGAAAGTAAATAGGAAAACTTGGTCTCCCTATCCTTTGACTACATCAATTTCCTACTAATTTCCCAGGGTCTAGATAAGACTGCAAAAGACAGGATTCTTAATTATTCTTAAGATAAGGCATGAACAAACATTTTATAAAATTGACAGACCACATCTCTATAGAAGTATCATGGTCTTAGGATACAATTTAAAGTTATTTAAGCCAAATAACAATCATTTCAAGAGAAGACAGAAGAATAATATTCTTCCTCATAGCTGGTGGGAAATACACCATAACAGCTACTAAAAACATAAGGAAAGTAAACCATTCCAGGAAGATTCTTCTCTCCTCAACATATTTAAGTGGGTGTCATAACTTAGTTTAGTTTCTTTTTTTTAACTCAGTTATATAAATGGGCACAATAATCTAGTCAAGCATACCCATATAACACAAGCAACTAATATTCATAAGTTGTTTTTATGCACAAAAATAAAAAGCCAGAGTAAACATAACAGCTTAACATCAGGAACTAAGCTAAATAAGTTGTTTTTAATGAGTGCTGTTTTCTCTACAAAGCCCTCTATATAACTTCCAAAATGGCATTAGCCTGCAGAATGCACAACTGATGAGAGTTACTGAGAGCAGTGCAGCAGCTGAAACAAAGAAGGCCTCATTACCATGCAAAGCGCAGCATCCTTCAGATGTGATGAGAAACGTGACTGCATGACAAACTGGTCCTGAGGAAATTTTAAAATATGACCACTCAAGCAAAAGGGAGAGTGGGGTGAGAACCAGAGGAAGACAGTGGGGAGGTGGGCTGATGCTGCATATAGGCCCCCACAAATATGCAATGGTCTGCTGACCTGCAGATGTGTCAGTTTTATATTAACAGGATCCACACAGACATAGTTCTTGATATGTGGCTCTATGGAACTGTGGAAAACAGAGAAGTTAATGGAAGTAAAAGTTTTATGCCTCATCTTTATTGTGTTGGATCCTTTATTATGCATTTTAACTGAGTATACTATATTGCTTTACAGTATGAAACCAGTTGTAGCCTCTGGATAATTGTAAAAAATCTAACAGTTTCTAAAGTTCACAAATCCTTCAAAGCAATTCATCCAGGAGTTGTGTTGCCAAATGCACTGAAGCTGTGGCTAGTAGGGATTTATAGATAGAAGGGATTGATAGAAAGCATGAGTGACATCAACTGAGAAGGCTCACTTAGGCACCTAAAAATGAACCCGGTACCCTTGTCTGATATGCAGACCTTCTTCTTCCAGCTAATGTGCTAGTATATATTTACAGTTCTGGAGGGACAAGGTAACTGAGAAAGAGCTTGCACATTCCTAAGCTCAGATCAATATAACTCCCTAGATCCAGAGTCACTTTATTGGTGACATTCCCTTTTACTATAGTAATTAGAGATCCCACATCTTTTAACAACTGTCAACACAACAATTATGTTTTCATATCTCTATGATTTATAGCAATTGACACAATGTAAAAAAATCAGTGATTATCAATAGGACTTTTCATATTACTGATTTTCTGATGTATGTCAACCTAATAATAAGTAATAAATATTAAGTCATTGTTAGAATAGTGAGACAAACAGTCAAAAAGGAATTTGAACTTGACTATACAATTCCTTAGTTGTACCAATAAATTGAAAATATATAATAAAGAACAAAGGCAACACAATCTTAGTTTTCTTAATCTCTGAACAAATGCATATTTTCTGCTTCCTAACTGATATGTATTTCAGCCTAGCTATAATATAATGTAGTAATTGGGATGTTTTCACTCTTTAAAAAATGGCACATAAAAGTATTAAGTATAAAAAGGTATTTAAATATTATTGTTCCAGTTTCACATATTGAATTATTAGCCTAATCACCTAAATATGGGAATGTGCTCTCATATATCAGTAGCATCTTTACAGCAGTAATTAGGTTAAAATAAGATCACTAGGCTACTCTGATCTAATATGATTGGAATCCTTAGAGAAGCATAACTTAGACAAAGATATATGCAGAAGTACAATGATATGAAGACAGTGCAAGAGTTTAAGATTGCCATCTAAACACCAAGTAGAGATCTACACCAGATCCATATCTCATATCTATAAGACAGAACCAACTCTGACTGTACCTTGTTCTTGGAATTCTAGTCACTAGATTGTTTGTTGGGCACATGTTGTTTAAGGCATTCATTTATTGTCTACTTCCACATCTAAAGGTGAGGCTACTGTTGCTACTGATTCCTACCTTCATTCATAGGCATTATAAACACACACACACGCAGACACACACACACACACATATACACACACACATATATATATACATGTACATATATGCATGTATATGTATGTTCTAAAATAATAAATACATTTATTGTGTAGGAGGATATGGAGGAACCAAGGTATAATATGAACACGTAGGTTGGGAGTCCAATGTCCTATATATAAGCGGATCTGTTGTTAAAAGTCCATAGATGTACTCCTTGGTTGATGATTTAGTCCCTGGGAGCTCTGAGGGTACTAGTTAGTTCATATTGTTGTTCATCCTAAGGAGCTGCAAACCCTTCAGCTCCTTGAGTCCTTTCTCTAACTCCTTTCTTGGCCCTGTGAAGATTCTGTGCCTCAGTGTAGGGGAATGCTAGAGCCAGCAAGCAGGAGAAGGTGGGGTGTTGAGCAGGGGGAGGGGGAGGGAACAGGGGTTTTTTCTTGTTGTTGTTTTTTGTTTTTTTGTTTTTTGTTTTTTTGGAGGGGAAACTGGGAAAGGAGAAATCATATGACATGTAAATAAAGAAAATATCTAATAAAAAAAAAGGAAAAAATAGTCCATAGATGTACATCCTCTACCGTCTCAAACAAATCTTCTGTTTTCTCTTTTCTCCCTCTGGATCAATAATCAACATACTTAGCTGCAAATAATAATTTTTAAATTACTAACTGCATTATGAGTGATGGTCATGATAATAATAAAATTTATAATGGTTTAACCATATCTTTCTAAACATAAAGGAAAAATTTATCAGCTCAGAGATTTTGTGTAAATGTGACTTAAGTATATTTTAATGTCATTTTTATCAATTTCATTCAGTGATACGACTTAAACGGGAATCCCTTCATGTAATACTGCAGTCTGTATTCAAATCACTTCAGAGAGGTGGTACTTTAAAATGACATCAGAACAAAGCACTTTAAACATAATGGCAAAACCTCTTTTTTTTCTTTTTTCTTTTTATTAGATATTTTCTTTATTTACATGTAAATTTCTCTTTTCCCAGTTTCCCCTCCAAAAACAAACAAACAAACAAACAAAAACAACAAGAACAAACCCCTGTTGCCTCCCCCCTCCCCATGCCTGCCACCCCACCTCTCCCACTTATTGGCCCTGGCATTCCCCTACACTGGGGCACAGAACCTTCACAGGGCTGAGGTCCTCTCCTCCTATTGATGATCGAATTTGCAATCCTCTACTATACACATGCTGCCGGAACAATCAGACCCACCATGTGCAGTCCTTGGTTGGTGGTTGAGACCCTGGGAGCTCTGAGGGTGCTAGTTTGTTCATATTGTTGTTCAACATTTTAATTAAAACCTTTTAATTCCAACACTTGGTAGGCAAAGACAGATGGATCTCTGGGAGTTTAAGGCCAGCTTAGTCTACATAGTGAGAGCCTGCCTATCTCAAAACAAGCAAAACAAACAAAAAGGCATATTGTATTAGATGGCAACACCTTGGTCATTGGTGAAGAGAATTTATGGTATGATACACAAATGGTCTCCAGGGAATCTGAAATAATTTTTACAATTTTGTAATATAGCTACATGAATTTGTGGTAAGAGATTCCATCATTTTGATGAAAATGTCAAAGATCTTGGGATGCATCAGATCTTAGAAACTCCTAGTGTATGGGGACAATTGGGCAGAATACTTGAAATTTGGCCAGGTTTGAGGAACTTGAAGGCATATCTATAGCATAACTTTTACTGAATGAGCTATTAAACTGGTTGCTGACCAACAGAAAGAAAGAAGACCTCAACATTTATCAGACTTGTAGCTATGACTTTTGTTCTTGTGCTGCCTGCCTAACCACAGGCTGGCAAACACAGAACTGAATGAAGAGATTAGGCATGAATGTGGCTCCAGTTTCCTGTTTCGTTCCAGCAATATAAAGCATTGAAATGTTCCAGAAGGCACATCATTTGCTTCTTTTCATTGAAACAGAATAGTTATCATGAACTTAGATTTCTGAAACCATATGGGTGATAGGAAAAGACAGGATTAAAATCCCTGACCAAAAGCCAATCTTTCTAGGCAATGGAACCTTGAGCAGAAGGACTAATAGAGCCAGCCCAAGAACTAATCTCTGCATAATTCTGTGTTTAATGCTGTGTGTGACTGAATGCAAGCACCCAGGAGCTATACTCTATGCCTTATTCTGTCTGGAAGAGATGAGTGGGCACAGGACATGCAAAAGGAAAAACAACTGTATTCATTTAAAGACCTGATTGTTCCCCAAATGTATATGTGGCTCCCAAGGGAAAAACTCTGCCAGATGGACCTGCACTAACAGCCTGTGGCTTTGTGTGTGTCAAGCACTTATATCTTTCTCTGAGAGGGGCAGCCCCTGTATGGAGACAGTAGGCTGATCGGGAGCTGCTTCTGCATGTGTAATTAGTCACGGTGCACCTGTACCTAACTGCATTAACAATTAACACAATTACACACACAATTGTGGAATTGCCCCCACTATTTGAATAATTAGTGAGCTAACAACATGATTTGCAGGTGCAATTGAGCAATTATGTACAGTTCCAAAGTGGAATGTGCATATTTGGAGGCTTGGATTGAAGCCCATTACTAAATCTTGTGCCAAATGGTCAAATTAATTTTATTATTAGGAGGAACAGGACTCTGCAAGACCTATCTAATCCTGATGTACTGTGGCACTGGGCAATAGGAAGTGGTTCATATCATCACAGTATTCAGCTCTAGGGTTGCACCAACACAGGCAGTCCAGACACAAAGCTGTCTGCTCTGTAGATTTGTACCTTCTCCTTTGTCCCTCCTGCATGCATCTGGGGTGTGCTTCCCAATCTGCTCTTCTCCATCATTTGAAGTAACTCCTTATAGTTCCGCCTAACTAAGTCCCCCATTTTACTTTTGTGTTCAGAAATACAACACTTTAGTATGAGGAACTGAATGCATATATTAATTGAGGTGCCTACTGAAAGAAAGGAAGAAACCCAGAAAGGCAGGAACAGTGACTGGGTGCCACTCACAGCTATTTATAGTAGAGGGAAAACCCAGGAATTATAGCACTGATAGCAATGGCTGGCAAGTGCTTTCTCTGGCATTAGAGAATTTTCATCAAACTATTCTACACTCTTTTCCCATCCTGGCTATTATAGTCTGCTTTGGCCCCGAGAAGGACACTCAGTGAAGATTCAAGTTTCGATGTATACAGTGGCAAAACCAAGCAGATTCTGAGACATTCATTGGCCCAATTATAGAAAGTTCAGCAATTCAAAAGGCAAGTATCCAGGCCTTGATTCACGTCTGATCTCAGAGGTCTCCAGAAGAGAAGTGTATAGTCTCAGGCAGGTTTCCTTACCATGACACAAGTCACTTCCAGACTCTAGCTCTCTAAAAGAAAGCTGAGGAAAAAGCTACCAATGGCTCTATGTAGACTCATTGGAGATTCTCCCAGAGACTAAGACAATTATTTACTTATTTATTTATTTATTATGCTTAAATGTACTTTTTAGAATGATCTAAAATTATGTTACTTCTTCCATTTAGTCATTTCTGGGTGATTATGACGTATATACTGAGAGACAGAGTTCAGGAAATAAGATATGTGGCCCTGCAACATGAAGAGTAGAGTCTGCCAGTATTCAGAGTGAGCCCATTCTTAAGACTACCATTTAGTTAGTAAGGACTGCTGACAGGGTTTGAGCAATATTTCTTTGTTGCTCATCTTGGTGTTGATGTTACTTTAGACCATGGAGAGACAAATGATGACTTCATCTCCCATCTAACAAACAAAATCCAATAGGAAGACTTGAAAATTAAAATAAAAACTAGTATTTTTGAAACCATGAATTTACTTCCTAACATAAATAAAAGAAATGAAGTCTAAATCAGGGTTTTTATCCAGCTTCTAGAATGCTTAATAAGCATTCACCTTGTTTTCTGACACTGCACACCAGGAAAATGACAATGATAGAATGGAAGTTCTGTGCATCATTCTTTCAAGATTCCATATCACTGAGATTTTAGAAAAGTACCTTTTAAGCCAACTTAGTGCCATATTTTACAGTTCAGCTGCATGAAAAATTACTGAACATGTTGAAATAGATTTTTTGACCCACGTATAGCTGCATTAAATGGTGTAATTCAATGCAATCTAACTAAATTAACACCAATTAGACAGGCTAAATTAAAGGGCATGTTACTAATAAATTTTATGCTAAACATATGACTGATATTAAGATAACTAAAATATATTTTGAAATAAAATATTCTCTTCAGCTTAGTTTATTCCAAGCACGATCTAAAAGCTTTGAAAATGAAATATATAAAGTAAAACTTTCATTTTCTTATAGAGAAATGGGGAAATGCAAATCTGTTTTGTTAGCAGTGGGTTCTGATTTGTTTTGCACACATTAATGTTATTTTGTAATGGAAATTTCAGAGCAACTCCTCTCTAGGGAACCTAGAACTCTAACCTCTGAAAGGCAAAGGGCACACTCAATGATTTCCCAATTTATTCTTGATCCAATCTAAGGTAAATTTAATACAACATTAGAAGTAGCACATACTTTTTGGTATCATGGTACCTAGATTCCAGTCATTCTCAATTATGCCACTTACTAGTTGGATAAACTTTATGCGCGAACAAAAACGACCACCAAAAGGTACAATGATGTCAAATCATTAGGATCCAAATAATAAAGCAGAAAAACATCATGTTTATTCTCTTTGTGTGGAAAAAAAGATGTGATCAGATTGAAGGTCTTGAGAATACTTATTTCTAGGGTATTTGAGTGCAGCTTAAATAAAATTACTTATATCTTTATAGGCTTTGTACAACAGAATCTACACACATACAAACAAAGGAGGGATGCAGATGCCATCTGTTTATGTGAGAGGGAGTCAGAGAGAGAATGACAAGTCCATAAATCAAGGTATGCCAACACATGTGTGCTTATGTACACATATAGAACTTACAAACACAGTTAGCAAGAAATTTTGAACTCTGAGAGGCTCTACTCAGCATCTGACAGATGCAGATACTCACAACCAAGCATTGGACTGAGGTCTGGGATTCCTGTGGAAGAGTTTGGAGTAGGATTGAAGGAACTGAAGGAGATGGCAACCCCATATGAGACCAACAGTGTCAACTAACCTGGACCCCTGGGAGCTCCCAGACACTGAACCACCAACCAAAGAGCACACATGGGCTGGTCTGAGGCCCCCAGCACATATGTACAGAGGACTGCCTTTTCTGGCCTCAGTGGGAGAGGATGTATATAATCTTGTAGAGAACTGATGCCCCATGGAAGAAGGAAGTGGGGGGGACACCCTATCAGAGGCAAAGGAGAGGGGGAATGGGATGTAGAACTGTGGGAGGAAGATCAGGAGGTAGGCAATATCTAGAATGTAAATATATAAAACAATTCATTAAAAAATATAAAAGAAAGAAATTTTGAACCATGAGAATCTGATTACTTTTCCAGGCTACCTAGTCATTCTTTTAAAAAATATTTATTTTTATTAGATATTATCTTTATTTACATTTCAAATGTAGTTATTCTTTTGAAGAAATGTTTCCTTTGATGTTAGATATATCTGATTCTACAAGGAAGAGTAAATAATGCCATACAGCTTTTCACTAAGGCATATCCATTTGCATGAATAATGATTTCAAATTAAGATGTGTTGATTGTGCATAATTACAATGAATCAAGCAAAAGAGCTGAACTTCACAATCAATAAAAATTCCTCTGCAGATTTCAGTCCAATAAAATATACCTTACTCTTTTGGCCAGTCTAAATGTTTCAAGAGTTCATTCCATGGAGAAATACTCACCAACCTTCATTTTCTCTGCTATCTGGCTAAATAACAAGCAACAGCACTGGACAATAACAGTGTTGTACAGCCAGTAAAGAACTACTGTCCCTTTCTGTCATTCTGGGCATGGTAGAACACACTTTTAATCTCAGCAGGAGAACTTTTGTGAGTTTAAGGCCAGAACAGTTTATATAGTAAGTTCTATATAGCAGAACCCTATCTCAAAAACACAGACAAACAAAATGAAATAAAACAAACATCAGCATGTTTAACATATAAATAAGATGGAGAAAGTGATTCTGGAATAATTATACATATTCTTCCAGAATAATTATACACATTTTAAATATTAACTATCAATATTATAACAGCAATAGCCAAGTTATTTATAGTTGTTGTGAAACATGTATAAATACTGATATAATTAGGAAGGAATATGTGACACAAAGTCAGCAAAGCAGGAAGGAATATATGTTTGTTAAAAAAATGCCTCTCTTAAAACACATAAAATGTATGGATCAGTGGGTTGCTAAATTCAAATGTTTCAAAACATTTTATTTCTATGCCAACTTGGAGGACCCAACTTTGATTTCCAGAAGCCACACAGGTTGGTTCAATGGGCACAACATTCACATGTTCATGACCTACAGATACAATACACATAATTAAAAAGATAAAAATAAACCTATAAAATATGAATAGATATGTGCATAATTTCTGGCTATTAGTACTACCAGATGTCTTTATAATAACTACAGATTAATAACTGTATATAAAGGAAAATGTCAGAAATGGTAGAGTTCTCTCAAAAGCTCAAGCTGACCTACATGAAATAACTTATTAGAGTTTGGGAGTCATACACCTTCCACTTTCAAATCCTTCAGGAAATGAACCATTTCTACATATAATTGCTTATGACAATCCCAATTTCCTGTGGAAATAGAGACTTAGTTTCCCAATTTTCTATTCCTTTAGAATGCAGAGCAAATGCATGTGATAAACACCTGGCAGAAAATGGCAAGTTATCTTCTCTATTCCCAAGAGATCTCACTGCTCTGTGGAATCTTAAAATAAGAGTTAATTTTATCAAACCATTGACAATGTCTCCTGTGTGTGTGTGTGTGTGTGTGTGTGTTTGTGTGAATAGTAGGTTTACATCCCTACAGTACACTCATCATTTCTGTTTGTCATTCTGATTAATTATCTTCCTTATTTTGAATTTTGTGTTTCTAAGATGAACCTCATTACTACTTAGAAGACTACCCTCTTTACAGGCACTTATGAAGTTGCTCTGCCCTCCATTTGGTAATCAGAGCCTGGCTAATAAGAGCTACAAATGGTCTTCTTTCATAGTTTACATATTGTTATTTTTTAAAGAGGAAATTTTCTTTCACCTTTAAATAAAAGGATACTTTTTTAAAATTTAGGAAATAGATTGAAATGTATAGTACTAGATGTAATAATGTGATGTGTGGTCATCTATTGTTTTTTAAATACTCATATTTTTTCATAGTATAATCAGTTACTCCTTGAGCAATGAATGCATGTTTAGTTATCGTTGTACTTAGTCTACTCTTAATTTTTTCCACAGGGTTATAGCAAGGTCTCTGACAATGCAAAACAAATAAGGCACCTGTTTTCTTAATCCTGTTCTAGACTAAACATGTGCACTTCTTTGCTGGCTTCAACTATTTGGAAATCAATGCACAGGTTTCCTTCAGATGGTGAAAGAATTGCACAAACAGACATTAGAATGATTCTTCATTGAAAATTTAAAGAAATAAATGATCACACCCAAGAATTGTGGGGGACTTGGGCAAAAACTTAATTGAAAAAACAAGCCACATCTATACAATCACATGGTGTTTCATAGCCCCAGTTTTAAACTCATCAAAAGCATCATTCTGCTGGGCGCTGGTGGCTCACACCTATAATCCCAGCACTTGGGAGGCAGAGGCAGGTGGATTTCTGAGTTCGAGGCCA
>NC_045030.1:71723550-71726588 GCF_008632895.1 Mastomys coucha | reverse complement strand
AAACAAAAACAAAAAAAAAAAGCATCATTCTTCCATTCTTTTCTCTTGGACTCCAAATTTCAAATAAGCAAGCTGCTTTCAGATGCTTCTATTATTCTTTCTTCATGGCCACACACTGTGATTCATAAAGGATTAGAAATCAAAGTTGTCTGCCATCTGATAATTTTAATGTATTAAACATCATTTCTAAATACATTTCTATTTCATTTGAAAAAACAAAACATGAGTGACTTGGTTTAAAGAAGTCAGTCTGGTTCATTAACCTATAACTGTAAAAAAGCAAGAGTCAATTACATTGCCACATCAGATGTGTGTTGAGAAAATTACCCTAAAAGAGGATGTAAGTGTGTCCATAGAGGCAGTGAAATGTGACCTATTAAATCAGGCTCTAACCTATTATGGGTCAAAAAACACATTTGTAAGGCCAGCAGTCTCCTGTCTGCATCTAGTCTTGCATGAATTCTGTAGGTGTTTTTTGCAAGTAAACTTTCGATCTGTTCTTTCATTTCAAATTGGAGTTCTCCCTGCCTACCTTCACTACTCCTTACTGTGATGTGGATGCAGATATGTTCTTCACAGAATTGATTTTCTACTTAAAATTGCATCATTTGAAAGCTATTGGCCTAACTGGACATAACATCCGGACAATTAAATGAGTAAGCCTCATTAGATGACTGATTTTGGTTCCTTTTCCTGTAAGTTCTCTTCTTGTTAATACTGTGTAACACTGATTTCCAACTGCAAAAGCAAGATTTGTTAAAAGCAAGCAAATGAATTAATGATCAAATTGAATGAGCCTCACCCGGTATGAGAGGAAAACTACTTGCTATTGCCTATACCAGGCTTACAGCCAATCATTTCATGGACAAATTAGTAGAGAGGTAAAAAGAGAGCCTCTGTTCTGAAAACTAGCTCATGACTAGTTAGTTAACTTGGTATAGAAATAACAGTCTACCATCTTGCAAATAGAGATGGAGAAGCCAAATGCGCGGCTATAAAGAAGAAATGTGTTTCTTGTTACTATCTGTGGAGGCCTTCTACAAATTCATAGTATGCATTCAAAACTAATACTTCAGTGCTGAGGATGTAGTTTTGTGGTAAAGCACTTGTCTGGCATGTGCACAGATTTAGAGTCTATCACTGGTTCTCCAACAATGTTTGTTATTCTCTTGGTTCAGAAGGCACAAAGACCACAGTCTTATGTATACATTAATTAACTTTAGTAAGATTTAAAACAGCATCCATAAGTTTAGAGATTCTTAAGAAGTATTTATAGGACTCAGCATATCATTTACTCATACCCGATTTTTATGCTAGAAAAGCACTATATCACAGGACCTTAGAGAATAAATATATGCATCCATGTTGTTTGTGTTAACAGTATAGGTTTGATAAGATTTCTTTTGTCTTTAAAGCTTTTATTTCAAGGCCAAGATCCCAGAAATGAGCTAAGTACTAAACTTGCAAGCAGGCTTGTGTTGTTGTTTTTCTATGTTACTCTAACAGTTGTGGACTTGCTCTTACATGCTTCTGACTGTCTACTTGAAATTCTCCCTGAAGTTAAGTCAACCAGAGGTAAAAAGGAACCAAATCTAGGGTAGAGGAGAGGGGGCATGTCTTAATTTAAGACTGAGAGGTGGCTTAATATTTCCAACCAACATACCTACCCAGTGACCTGCTGAGTTGGGGAATAAACGACTGTGCATTTTAAAATTGCCTAACAGTTTATCAGTAGAAACAGAAAGGACATTACTGTCAGTGCTGCCTATTACTCTGTCACCTTAGTTTCTTCTGTCACAGGCTTGCATCCCTGCTGCTCATGAAAACCTCTCACACTTCACACTTGCTGGCAGTATTCAAGCTGCTATAGCTGCCTTTTATCTCATGCATTCAAAATAGCCCCTCAATAGGAAAGCTGCACCTTACCTTTCACAAAGCAGGGATGATTGTAAAGACTTCTGTAACAACTCTTTTTTTTAAAATACAAAAATCAAATTTATCTATTTTTAATATGATTTTTATCTATCAATTTCTTTCCAGCAAAGTCTGCCTCCATTCAGTTGAGAGCGATGAAAAGCCACCCAGATAACCTGAAGTTCATTGCAATATATGGATACACACTAGTTGCATAAAAGCTGAGCTCCTTGGCCTCTCAGGATATCAATGTTTTCATCTTTAAATGGAATAGAATATCATCTACTTCAAAGCACTCTAGAGAAAGAATTAAAAGAGAAATTTGCGGATAAAAAAATAAATGATACTGTGACAAAATCTGATTCTTGATCTTGATTTTGGTCTTCATCTAGTGTCGTCATGGAGATGTATCCAGGGCACAGGTGGCAAAGGTGGCTGGAAGAAATCCTTTGCCTTTTCATGACAATTATTATTGCAAAAACGGAAAAAAAGATGTTTCTGTAAATTTTTGCCACAGCAAATACATTTTGGTCAGTGAATCCAAAGGATGCTTTATAGTCTTGATTTAATGGCTTAGAAAAGATTTTCCTCCATCAGAAGTTATTATTGCTTTGAAAGTGAATGGTTCTATTAACTTACAAATATATGCATATGGCTGTGGGTGCTCATGCACATTTTGGTCTTGTTTGAAGGAAAGGCTCTAAAGATCCTTTGTAAAATTGTCAAAAGCAGCAGGGGTGGTAAACAAGAGGCTTGCAGCTCTGAAGACCTGGAATTGCAGCTAAGGAGGTCCAAACTGCACTTAATTAGCACTTCTCTTAGGTTGTAGTCTGGACAAAAGGAGACATTTGCAGGTAACCTGGGTGCATTCAAATACATAGGGGCAAGAGGTTCAGTATAGTCCAGGTGCATAGATCACTGTATTTGGGTTGATAGATGTTTCAACAGCCATAAGAACAAGAGCAAGTCATTACTGACTGCCAGCACTGAGGGGGAGCTAGTAAAAGGTCTTGGAGGAGCTGGGAGACACTTGTATAGTGAAGGGCCAGTTTGTGTAGGCTCCTATGGCTGAAATAAAAGTTCACTGGGTAGAAAGAGTAAAGACATTCAATTATTCTAAAAAG
>NC_045030.1:71707797-71722485 GCF_008632895.1 Mastomys coucha | reverse complement strand
TAAAAAAAAAAAAAAGAGTAACTGCCCTAACAAATCCTGTATTTGAGTAGAAGCAAGTGAGCTCACAGGAGTAGATCTCTTTCAATTGAAAACTCTCTCCTGAATTCATTGTTGAAAAGGCCTTGTTTGATATATTAAAAACAGAAAATTTTCTTAAATGGCCATATTGACATCACTTATTACATTACAAATGTATTCTCTTTCTTGATTAGATTTTTCTTAAGGTATTTTGATTTAAGGACTGGTAAGCTTTTAAAACTATCTTTGACTACAGTCATTTAAGGTATATCCACTAATCAAATTAATGATACAAATAGGATTTATGATAGATTATTTATCTTATTGTCATTATTTTTTGTGTCCAGTTTTATATTTATTATTATTTATATATACATTAATTTTCCAATTGTTTTATTTATTTACATTCCAGATGTTGGTGGTTTAGGCCCTGAGAACTCTGAGGGGTCTGGTTAGTTGATATTGCTGTTCTTCCTTAGGGGTTGAAATTCTCTTCAGCTCCTTCAGTCCTTCCCCTAACTCTTCCAAAAGGGTCCTAACCTCAGTACAATGGTTGGTTGTGAGTACCTACATCTGTCTCAGTCAGCTGCTAGTAGAGACTCTCAGAAGACAGCCATGCTAGTCTCCTGTCTGCAAGCGCAAAATGGCATGAGTAATAGTGTCAGGGTTTGTTGCCAGGCCATGGGAAGGATCCCAAGTTGGGCCAGTCACTGGATGCCCTTTCTTTCAGGCTCCCTTCCATTTTTGTTCCTGCTTTTTTTTTTATACATGAACAATTCTGGGTCAAAAAATTTGAAGGTATATGGGTGAACCCATCCCTCTATTGGGTCCCTGTCTCTCTACCGAATTTTCCATCTCCACAATGTTGGGTATTTCAGCTGGCTCCTCCTACCCCTGACTCCCCACAGCTGCATATTTCCATTCATTCTCCTGGCCCTCTGGGCTTCTTTCATGTCTCTCCCTATACCTGATCCTAACCCCATTTTCTTCTACCCTCCCTATCTCCTCTCCCACCCAGATCCCTCTTTCCTTCTTAGTTTAAGAACATGGAGCATCATCAATCCTTTAAAGTATTTTTGTTTAACACCATACAATGTAGGAATGTCATTTCCATGATTCATGCTGATAACAGTTGTATCAACCTATATAATTCAGCTCTGTATAAAGATTTGAATTAGGATGGCATTTTAAATATCATGGTTCCTAAAATCTAATGAAAGTTACTGTTGTCATTGAACATTGACTTTATACCAAGACCTATCAATTGAGCTCAGGATATAAAATAAAATAGGAAGGACAAAAGAAAATACAGTTAACCATATTTTATGGTAGATTTCTACTTCAATATGTCTTTTGATATTTTTCAGTACTGAGAAACTTAGAGAGAGCAGTAAGCCAAGAAGAAATATTACAATGATCAGATACAATGAAAACTGCCTGAAGCAACAGCATCCTATATAATCTTTGATAGATCAGAATCTTCCTTGGATAGGAAAGAAACCCACAGCTTCATTGAGCCATCACTTACAACATTTTAATGAGCTTTAGCTAGTAGAATATTCAATGTTATCCTAAATAGAAATCCTGTACAATCATGTATGTATACATGTTTTTGCAGAGAAAATTCTTTACTTGCAATCGGGAAATAAGTTTCAAAACAAATTTCACTTGCTTAATCTAAGCCCACGTCTCTTTCCAGAAATCCATGTATTTCCAAAAAGGATGAAATTAGGTGTTTCACAATTCATAATGAAGTGAAGTACTATATGATGGAATCAATTTATTGAAAATGAAGGAATTTGGCCTATAGGGTCTCTGGAGATTCATGAAAAGAACTTAACCAATTGTTGATACTGAAGATATCAGACTACCTTAGGAGAAACAAAAGTCAACATGAAACAAAGAAAATGAGAGAGAGAGAGAGAGAGAGAGAGAGAGAGAGAGAGAGAGAGAGAGAGAGAGAGAGAGAGAGAGAGAGAGAGAGAGAGAGAGAGAGATTAAGAAAAAACAAGGACACAGTGGTGAAGTACCTATTACAAAGTAATGAGTTCTGAAGCCCTATTAAAATCTCTGATTTGCTGATCAACAGCTCATGCTTCTCTCAAGTGCAAAGATCACGAGAGATGTCAAGCAGTTGAAGAGACTGACTCTAGTGTGGAATTTAGGAAGAACTATTTGAAAAGGATCTGTCATCAGGAAACAACATTTCCTTGTTAGTAAACCCATTCAGAACTGGCAATAGCACCTTTTGTATTTGCTGAATGAAGACCTGGACCCTGCATTTCTATGTGTGTAAAAAGAAGAGTTTTCAGAAGGAAATGAATGCTATATTTTAAAACTAAAATCATATTTAGAAAAAGTAGAATCAAAAAGAAACCAGCAGAATACAACTAGTTACTGTCAAAAGAAATTAACACCCATCATCCTAGTACTACTATTCAAGTTGTACTGCATTTCTAAACCCATTTACTGCTGGGACCTTGAACAGACAAACAAATTTGCATGTCCATAGTTTAATTACTTAAACAACACATTTTATGGCAAAACCCAGAATTCATCAGAAGTCACATATTTTAATGCTCACTCTAATTAGAACAAGCATTGCATTTTGTATGCTTTCCAATTATACATGAGAAAAGTCACCATAAGTGTCCTCTCTTATCATAATTATCTGTTTCTAATTTCAATTTTGGCTGTGACTTTGCACTCAGTGATGTAAATGTAACTGCTCCTGTCAGATGAAGATTAATTTGATTTAAGCTTTCTTTGTTCTAATTATACATTCTATTTCTGCTCACTGTGCAAGTTGCTTTCTAAGACACATCTGTATTTTATCATAACAGTGAAGAGTTTCTTTGGTATTGAAAAGACCCCCCACAACAATTCTTTTTGGCACCATTATGACAACTTTTATTAAGCCAATGCCAATAGATTTTTCAGCTGACTAGTATACAGATTAATGTAACTATTATTTGAATATTAAAGCATAAAATTTTCTTCAATGAAGTCTTTGAAAGACATTGTTCTAATTAATTTCTCTGCTACCAGAAAAACATCATCACTGTTAGTTTATTCCATGAGTAAATGTCTTTTTGTGGGCATTAAGACCTTGCTGAAACATTTCAGCTGGTATCATTTTGCAGGAAGTAGCAAAAATAAAGATTTAAGGCCCCAGTGTAGGGGAATTCCAGGGTCAGGAAGTGGGAGAGTGTGGGTTGGTAAGCACAGGGATGGGGGAGGAAAAAGGTTTTTGTTTTTGTTTTTTTAAGGAGAAACCAGGAAAGGGGATAACATTTGAAAAGTAAATAAAGAAAATTTCTAGTAAAAAATATCAGTTAGGAATTAACCTTCTTTTTCTGTAGACTAATTTCCAACCTTGTCATTTCAAAAAGATGCTCAGGTGAAAAGTGAGAAAAAAGCAAGATAACGCAAGTAACCTCAAAGTTGAAAGTTTAGGGGATATGATATTAAAAATAAGAACTGATTTCAGGAATCACCTTTGAAAGCTAAATTCTTAAACCAGGCTTAACATTCAATTAGCATGTTCAACATGTGTCTAAGAGACTAAGATTTGGAAGTTGTGTTTTTTGCCATAATAAAAATTGCCAGACTGCAAATGTTGAATTCAACAAACATTTTCTAAGTGTCCAACACAATGACAACACACCAGTCTTTTACTAAAAATTATTGTCAAGTCTAGATACTTTTTGTTTGTAAAACACATTGAAAGTTTCAATACCAAAAAGGTTTTTTTCAGTCAACATATCTTGTTTTGAGAGTGATCATGGTATATTTTCCTTTACATATAAAGTAATTCAACAAAGGATGCATGGAGTTTGTTACAGCAATGAGCTTCATTGGCCCTGTCTGTGAAGGTCAGTTATCATTTACCATATAGAGTCTTTATAGTTTATATTCTCTATACATATGTTAAAGAAAAGATGTGACACCTAATAACAGCAGGATGGCATTACATAAAAGAAATGAAAATGGTAGGATAAAGCCAAGATTAATAACTCAGCTGCTCTTTTATAAAGCCTTTACAAATCAGGGATTTCACAAAGTGGTGACTCAGTTTCCTGAGAGGGACTTCTGAGATTTAGAAAATATATGAATTCAGCACAAGACAAGTATGTACTAAGCTTTTAACTCAGGTAGAAGTCTATAATACTATGATCTTCTGGATTCACAGGACACAGTAGATTAGGCATGTTGAAGCAGTACCATGATAGTGGATATCTTTGAAGGTACTTTATTGGCAGAGAAACTTTAAGACAACTGTAGTCACTCAATTTCTCAATAACACACTAATAATTCATTCTGATATTCAACACCTATACAAAAATCCTGCAAAGATCTGCCTTACAGCAGACATTATGCTCAGCAATAAGGCAACCCCAATAGAAGGGGGTGCAATTTGGCTATATGCTATATAGTGCTCCATCCTGTTCTGTTCACGCACCTAGAGTTATCTCGGGCTCTACAAATGTTTATTGAAAAAGAGTTCAGTGAGATTCAATTTTTCATAAGTAGTTGATCCTATGTAAGCACTCAAAATAATGGTATAACTAAATATTTCAAGTGTTGTAACAGCCACAAATAATATATATTTTTATGCAGCCAACATAATATTGCCCCTAATAGTCACAGCAAATACATGATGTATTATGGAGGCATAAAGTTCATTTACACATAAGGAAACAGAGAATAATGTTCTTCTGTACAAAACTATGGTTGTTCCACATGTTTCTTCTAATGCCACAGATAGATAATATGAGGGGAATTCAATGAAGACAAGTGAAACGTACAGCTTCACTTAGCCATTAGAAGTGTTTCACAGTTGAAGTTTTGATATTCAATGTCAGGTTGGCTACTACAGGAATATTATCAATCTAAACAGTTTTTATATTCTAGAGAAATAACTTGATATTTTTGAGAAAAACTGTATAAATTATTTATCATCCTAAAAGTATATTCAACATAATCCTTTGGCTATTTTGAAACTATTGCAAGGGTTCAAATAGATAGAAGAGCATTTCACTATTTTACACACAGAATGTTTCTAATTTAGATGTACTGGTTTAGCTTCTTCCCAATAAGGCTAGCTCATTGTCTTCTAACCTACTGAGACAGCTGAGGTTTGTGCATAAAAATGAGAGTATAATTTTTTAAAAGCCCATTTTCCTATAGACATTTGATAATGCCTGAATGTCAATGGATTTTTATGAGATGTCACTGAATTAGACACAGATGGAAGATAGCAATTTTTGTAATTTCTTTCACAAGATGATGTCTTCATTTCTTACACTGCTTTAGGTAATCAGGTTGTACAGGCAGGAATCATAACCCTTTGAAAGGAGGGCCATAGAAAATTTCAGGATAGCATCATTCAGTCTAGTTTCACAGGCTTCAAGTGGTGTTCAACTGTTTCCATTGAAACCTAACTCTTGTCTGTTCTGTAGTTTATCTATGAAATCTACCATAATAGGTCTTAGATTTGGGGTGAATTCTTCTTCCAACCTGATAAAAATTCCAAATATAGCAGGGATAATTAAACAAAGAAACAAACAAACGACTATGGTTTGATGAATTGTTTTTTAATGTAAAAGATTGTTTGTTATTACAAAAAAACAGCAAAAATAGCCATGGGTAGATATATTTGGTAGAAAATGAATAAGCTCAAGTGGTGAAGTTTCAATTCTGCACCCTGTCTAACTGTGGCTTAAAGCAAAAAGCTCAAGTAAGCATATTTAGTACTCTAAGGGGGCACTGCACCTGTCATTAGTCAGTTGCTTCAGTTTCTTTTCTAACATGCCCAAGAAGTTGATAAAATTAGTGAATTCTTTGGCCTGGCAATGCTTTTCTATCCCAGGCTGAATGTGACTGAAGTTTACAGACACAGTTCAGGCATTTTTCTAATTGCAATATGTTGGTGAAATATACTGCAACACACAACTGATCCCTAAGATGACAGACATAATGATCCTTCCAACTTCAATACATAAGTCTCCACCCCAATTCTCTTGCTATGATTTGGACCAACATTGTCCTCTTACATGGCATTTTGTGGTTACAAAAGTGTGAGGTGAGAGAACTATGTCAGCAAATATCTCATTATGAAATGCTTAACTTCTTTGGAATAATTTGTGTATCCATGGTCATGCAAAGTTTTCATAGCTCAGTAAAATTCTTGAACTTTCTTCACAGTGTTCTTGCAGAACATATCCCTTTCAGGAATTCCTGAGTTTAATTCATTTTTTTTTTTTTTTAGTTTGAAAGAATACAATGATTCTCCCAAATCCTTCTTAAAACAGTAGTTTATGGTTTTGTAAGATTTTTCAAGGGCCATTAACAACTAAAGAATGACTTTTTTTTTGAAAGTGTAGTTTATTATTATGAAGGCCTCCTTCAAAGTCTAAACCCAATGCTAGCTGATGGAGAATGGAATTTTTTGTAATAAGCATTTCAGAATGACATTTAAACTTTCAAAAAAGCAAATCTTCAAAAGTCCTACTCCTTAGTGCTGTCAAGGAAGAGGGGCTGGCTATATTAGCCTTCTGTTTCTGCCAGGATTTTGTCACAATGGAATCCCTACCTGGAGGACAGTTGGAAAACAGGCACCATATCCTTAAAATGTTCACACCCATTGATCTAATAATTGTAATCATAAAATTTTATTTGTTGAGGATAAATTGCGATGCTGATAACTGATTCATTCAACTGTCTCATGCGTGGATAATGCTGAGGTCAAGAAGATAGGTCATCATGAGGGTTTGCCCTAAATAGATCACATTAGGTAAAATACTGCTAATGTGTGCTTGGAAATAATAGCAATAAAATCCTGAAATAGATTACTCAAGTATTTCATTACTGTCACTTGATATCTACTTAATATGAATCTACTTTTAATGTAAAATTAAGATAAAATTTTGTTTTTTTATTACAAATTTTGTTTATTTACATGTCATATATCACCTTTCCCAGTGTCCTCTCCAGAAAAGAACAAAACAAAAAAACCCTTGTTCCCTTCTTTCTCCCCCTGCGCACCAACCCACCCTCTCCTGCTTCATGGCCCTGGCATTCACACAGGGCCATGGGCCTCTCCTGCCCTTGATGACTGACTAGGCCATCCTCTGCTATACATATGCTGCTGGAGCCATGAGTCCCACCATGTGTACTCTTTAGTTGGTGGTTTAGTCCCTGGGAGCTATGAGGGTACTACTAGTTCATATTGTTGTTAGTTCATATTGTTGTTCCTCCTAGGAGGCTGCAAACACTACAGCTCCTTGGGTCTTTTCTCTAGCTCCTTCATTGGCAACCCTTACTCAGTCCAATGGATGGCTGTGAGCCTCTACTTCTGTATTAGTCAGGCACTGTCAGAGCCTCCCAGGAGACAGCTATATCAGGCTCCTGTCAGCCAGCACTTGCTGGCATCCACAATAGTGTCTAGATTTGATAACTGAATATGGGAAGTATTCCCAGGTGGAGCAGTCTCTGGATTGTTCTTCCTTTAGTCTCTGCTCCATAGTGTGTCTCTGCAACTCCTTCCATGGGTATTTTGTTCCCCCTTCTAAGAAGGAAAAATGTATCCACACTTTGGTGTAGGGTAATGCCAGGAAGTGGGAGTGGGTGGTTTGGGATAGGAGTTTTGGAGGGGAAACCATGAAAGAAGATAACATTTAGAATGGAAATAAAGAAAATATCTTTTAAAAAATTCAGTAACTATAAACATTAAACCTAGCCAGTGCTTCACCTTAGCTATTTGACCTCATTGATTTTACTTAACTGACTAAGTAGTTCAGATATTCACCTGTATACTTTTTTCAGGAATGTATTTGAATGTTGCAAGCAGAATTTAGGAAGCATCCTATATGTTAACTTAGTAGCCAAAAATAGGGATGGATAGACGGACATGTAGATACTGGATAACTTAATATGTAATTACTTCAATGGTACTTAGAGTTTCATTATTAGAGAATCCAATCTGTGTCCTGTCCTAGTTAGATTTATCAACTTGCCACACCATTTGAAAGGAAAGCCTCAAACTGAGGAATTTTCTATATCATATCCTCGTATGTGCATGTCTATGAAAGATTGTTAACTATAAACTGATGCAGAATGGGCCCTACATACTGTGAATAACAGCAGTCCTTGCACAAGTACGCCTAAGGTTATATAAGCAAGCTAACTAAGTATGAACCTGCAGATAAGTAACTCAGCAGGCACTATCCTCATGTGTTAACTTCCCTTAGTGGAAGATCCTTACCTGGAATTGTAAACCAAATATTCTTTCTTCCCCAAGTTGTTTTCTGTCAGAATATTTTATCAGAACAGAAGAGTTGAGACTAGAACGTGCCTCTTTTCCAAAGAGAGACCCAATTACTGTCATGTAATGATCACATCTAAGGGCACCTGAGCATATTCAATGAACCTTTGTGTATGTGATTTGGTACATACAGGTAAATACCTGACAATACATGATTACCCTTAGTGAAGTACCTGTCACCCCCTCATCAGTTTGCGATTTAGTGTAATCTTAAAAGGGACTAATCTACTCTTTTGTTGAGAAGATAAAACACAAGATGATCTAGAAATAAGTGGTCAGAGTTAAGGCTCTGATTGACAAAGACTGGACAAATTAGAAGGCTTTTCTGTAATTGAATATCTTAATTAAGCACAAAGCAATCCACTGTCTAAATGTCACAAAGATTTCAAAACAAAACTGATTAAAGAAGTTTTAATCCTCATCAAGATATGGTTGGATGTATAAGATGGAAAGAACTGATTGGATCTGGGAGTTGCTGGTTTGAGTGTAGGTAAGCCTCATGCTAACATGGTGAGCAAAATAGATATGAAGTTCTCGGTAACAATTTATTTATTTAACTCTGAAAACCCCTAAATCACTAGAAATATAATCATTTTCACAATAGAAAAACTGCCCTCTTTGAGAACAGGATCCCAATAGACATGTCCATGTTTTTATCTATCTAACTTGTTTATAGCCCATAAAGGTCTTATGGATAAGAGCCTTAGTATTTATCTAACTGTAATTTTTTTGTACATTTAAATTAACTTTCCTATAGATCTCAGACTTCTGGAATACAGGAGTTATGTGGGTAGTGTTTATCTTATGGTTTCTAATAGTACATTTGAATTGAGTGATAAGTGAACAGGAAAGCAAAGGGCTGTAAATCATAAGAAAATACCATTTTCAACACTTTATACAACCCTATTCAACATTGATTAATTCTTCATCTACTACACATATAATCACTACCTAAACAGTGAATGAATTTTATAATAAAGATGTATCCTGCTGGCGTGGGGAGAGATAATGAGAAGCACTATCACGAGAAGGAACGATGATATCATTCCCTCCATTAATTGTGCTAAAGGTCAAATATTTGATTCCATAAACAGTAGGTGAATCTTGAAGTCTAATAAATAAATGTTCTTTTTTTTTTAATACCTGCTCCCACTACCAGTATAATTTGAAATTTAGGGGTTTCTGATATTCTTCACTGATATTCCTGACTCTGTCTTTTAAAAGACTTTAGTGGGAGATTTACAAAACTCAAAAACAAAAGAACAACTTTCTCAGAACTTATGGCACTGAGTTGAGTGTCCGGGTATATTCAATATATGATTACATATATTTGTACATTTCTAAATCCAAAGCTACAGTCCTGATGCTTTTTATTATAGAGAAATAACTAAAATTAATCATCAACTCAAGTGTCCTAGAAAGTATAGGTATGTGGAAATGGAAAACAATGCCTCAGATTTCCTTATGAGTGTAATGAGACAACACAATTAGTGATCATTAAGTGTTTAATTGATAGTTATCAAAAAGAATAAACTGTTACATAGCTTGGCATTGTAGGGTCTATTATATTATCAATGTGTATAATATATAATTTTCTTATAGATAGATTTAGAATACAGCTTTGCCAATTTTGTTGACACTGGCACTTATACTTGTGAATTCTGCTTTCCTGGTTTATTCTTAATTAAAATTTACTATAAGATCATGATCCAAGACAACCTATGCCTACTTGTCACATTGTCCTTTCATATGCAAAAGAAGATTGTCTAAATTCAAAAAGATTGCAGATTCTGTATTCTGAATAACTTATCTAAACTTATGATGTAGTAAGTTTGGGAGACCATGATTTAGGCAGATGGTGTAGACCAGTAGCCGTAACTTCTACTGAGTGAAGATACAACCGATAGTATTAGACATCATGTCCTATCACTTATTAGGATTTATGGTAAACTTTTCATTTAAGGACTTTGTCAGATGTCTCAAAATCAACTTATCTTGTCAGAATCAGTGATGAAAATCGCCCCATGTTACCCAGTAAAACACAGAATGTTCATTAGAACTGCAGGAAACTAAAACAATGGCAACATTATTTCCCCTAAAAAGATATTATATGGGTGTTTTGTCAGCCAAAGAAATCAGAAACTATTACATGAAGAATGTCAGAATAAGTTTAATGAGATCAATAAGGATTCACCAAAACATGTAACACAAGATGCATGTCTTATAGTATCAGCTGAGCTGGATTATATGTCCCATAGTCCATTTTGTTATTGCCTTAAAAATTTCTACCAGTAATATATAGTAATATATAATTTCATTTAAAATATTCTCCATGGTATATAATTTTCTCACCAAAACCACAAACTTCAAAAAAATAACTTCAGAACAATCAGAATAGTTACAATTCACAGTTTCTTTGAAGAATTTAAAACCATATTATCAACTCCCAGAGGTAGCAATTTTTGTGAGACAAAAAGTAAAGAGCATCTTTCAAGGATTTCAGAAAAAAATCCTCAACAAATTATGCCTATTATAAAGTGTTGATTGAGTGATTCATTTCATTTAATCCTATTCATTTCCCACAGACAAACAGTTATATCATAACATCATCCAAAGGACTTATGTAGAACTTACAAAACAGTAAATCTTATAAATGGCTGCTCACATATACTCTAAGTTGACTTAGGCATCCATGCTCAGAGAGGAAAAGTCTATTGGGACTTTGTGGGGGTTTGAATACTGTTAAAGTGGAGATTTAGGAATGATAGTTGATGTCTAAAAGTTTTTCAAGTCAATAAATCATTGTGAATAAATAAAGTCAATAAAAATTATTGTGAAGTTCCAAGAAGAATGTCAGATACTGTATTTAATAGGACAATTAAAACAAATTAATGCCAATTCTATAATTAGAAACATATCTAAGCATGTAATATACAATTTTTTTTCAATGCAGTTCAAAAAATCACGAATTTCTGCCAGTGTTCAATTAGGGTTTTGACTAGATAGCACTGCCATATTAAGGAAATGGTATTATCTACCACAAAGGTTAAATTAAAAAAAAAATCCAAAGCCCCAAATGGGATATGTTCTTATATCACTACTTAGATTTTCACACAGCATAATTAAATCAGGGATATGTTGTGGCTAGTTCAATGCTAATATGACCATGGCATCCTCTCACTTGAAATCTAATTTTTAGAATTATGATGCTATTCAAGAAAAAAATAGAAGTGCAATTTCTATAGTTGGACCTTTAGCATGTTGTTTGGCTCCCCCACGATTTTATTAACTTGCTCCTTTTTCCTCACGTCCTCACTTCTTCTCGTCTTCTGTGATCTCCATGAGGATCGACAGAGCAGGCTGGCACTCTAATGCTGGATGGTGGTAAGACTTTATAATGCTCACTCAAGATTTGAGTTTGTGTCTTGTTAGAGACAGATATAGCAAATAATCAGAAGAGAAAAGGAATACAATTTTTCTGACACAGATGTGCTATACTTGGCATAGCACATGTGAAATGGTTAAAAAGTTTGTGTTCCCAAGTTTATATGTTAAAATCCTCATGGCAGAGATGATGTTCACAGAGAGTGGGACCTTTAGGAAGTGATCATTAGCTTATGAGAGCAGAGACTCTATGAATAGGGCTATTAATGTTATAAAATACCTCTAAAAGCTGCCTTGTCTGTTTTATTATGAAGAAGACAGTGAGAAGGCTCTAACTTTGAATAAGTAAGATAGCCCATATTCAAGTTTCCATATCAAGTTTCCCCACAATATAAATTGGACTTTCCAGCCTCCTGAACTGCTAAAACTTATATAAATTACCTTTTATGATATGTTGTTACAGTACCTTCAATGTTAATATAACTTCTATAGAAAGTGAACAAGCAACTTGTTTCAGAAAAAGCAGCCAGCCAAATTATTTACAAAATCCAAAAGACACACACACCCACACACACACACATACACACACACACACGAGAGAGAGAGAGAGAGAGAGAGAGAGAGAGAGAGAGAGAGAGAGAGAGAGAGAGAGAGAGAGGAAGAGAGAGAGATAGAGACAGAGACAGAGACAGAGAGACAGAGACACACAGAGAGAGAGACAAAGAGAGAAAGGCTGACACAGAGAGACAGAGACACAGAGAGAATGCATATGTAGATTAGAGGACAATGTACAGGGGTGGTTTCTGCTTTTCACCATATAAGCTTCTGGAATGAAACTCAAGTTGTCAGGTTTGGTGAAAAGTGCCTATATGCCTAGCATTTGAGCCACTTTGCCAGCACAGTACTACCATTTTTAAGCACCTGATATTTGGCCAACCAGGATAAGATGGGTTCTATAATTTAAAAAAATCTCCCAATCCTGCACATATTCAGATGATACTTATGGTAGATGTCCCAAGAAAACAAACTCTGTTAGAAACTATTCAGTACATTTTATGTGTAATATACTTTTGACACTACTGACAACGTCATAGCCACATGTTCTTTGCCATGGGCAGCAGGATGTCTTAAAATTGTTCATAATTAATTTACATAATCGGGCAATTCCATTTTGTTCTTGAATTACATCTTCTCCTAATTCCCAAAGATAATACCTTGGTTATAAAATAGCACCATGGTCTAGAATAAAGGAAACAGCACGTACATATGCACATTTGAGTGAGTGTGCACACACACACACACATACACACACACACACACACACACACACACACAGACACATGGATGATGCTATTGAGCTTGATTGATGATGTTTTATGCTCACCTCAATATTGGCATGACTATAACAGTTTCCTAGAGAAACTGGTTCTTTCCTTTAAATATAACATAATGTAGGTAAGGGATTATTACCCTATGCTGCCAACACTGTTATCTCTATGTGGATTTAAGTGTACGTTTATGAGCTAAAGTATTTGGAAATGAGCAAAATTTGTTATGTTCAGGTTATAGAATGAAAACAAACTATTGAATTTGCCTTTTTTTATTGTGGCTTGACAGATACATAGTTTCTAGCTGCTCATGGGAAGTCTGAAAAAGACAGCATATGGTCATTAAGAATGACAATGTAAGGAATTTTGTGACATGTGGCCTAACAGTAAGTTCTACTTTAAAGACTAGACACTATTGTTTAGTGTTTATTATACACAATATTCTGTGCTCAGTCCCTTACTGTCTCATTTTAAATTCTTCCAACCCACTATAAGAAACTATAATTATTTCCTAGTTTCAAATGAAGAAGTGGAAGCTTAGCAAATGTTCATCAGCTTTACTGAGTTTACTCAGCAAATACTTGGCAAATGTTATAGAATTCAGTTCTCAATCCAAATCTGCCACAAAGGACAGCTAGATGTGCAAGAAGGAATTCTAGAAAAATGACATAAGTTGAAATGCCTGCTTAAATGACTGGAGCTTTGAAAATGAATGAATATGATGAGTGACAAGAACAAAGGTTAAAACACTGAAAGGCTGATCCTTTCTGATGTGGGCAGAAGAGAAAGACACAGCACAAAAGGGGTGGTATGTGTGCCGACACAATTCAGTACTGTGGAAAATCTTCAAAGTGGACAGTGTCATATGCTATCTGCTCTAAAGAAAATCAAGAAAAATGAGATCTGACAAAGAATCATTGCTTTGGAAGCCCATGGACCAATGTTAAGAAGGAGCTACTTGATATGATAGTGGAGAAAAGTGCTGGAAATTGCGAGAAAAGCAGCAAAAGTGGAAAAACCCTGGCTCAAAACCACATGATGTCTTCATTTCTTAGCTACTAATTAGCTGGAATTCTTGAGCCTTGTGTCCCTCATTACAATCAACACTAACTACCTTACATGTCCTCTTAGGGTTCAGGAAAAATCACCATGCTTTATTAGAGCACCTCTTGTCTGCTGGTGACTGCTGTACCTGCTTGATCACTTTTTGACACTGCTCAGTTGCTCCAATACTCACCACACAATGTTCTTACCAACAGTATAAAATAGCCAACTAGGCCTTAAGAAGCATTCTTTTCCTGGATTTCCTGGATGTTTAGGGTTAGGAGCTTTTTGCTTTTTGCATTTTCTTTGACTGTTGTGTCAATGTTTTCTATGGTGTCTTCTGCCCCTGAGATTCTCTCTTCTATCACTTGCATTCTGTTGGTGATGTTTGCATCTATGACTCCTGATTTCTTTCCTGGTTTTGTATCTCCAGGGTTGTCTCTCTTTCTGATATCTTTATTGTTTCTATTTCCATTTTTAGATTCTGGGATGGTTTTGCTAATTTTCTTCACCCGTTTGTTTGTGTTTTCCTGTAGTTCCTTAAGGGATTTTTGTGTTTCCTCTTTAAGAGCTTCTAGCTCTTTACCT
>NC_045030.1:71700069-71704540 GCF_008632895.1 Mastomys coucha | reverse complement strand
TACAATGGAGGTAAAATCCTTTGGTGATGTGAGGGTCATTGAAATACAGCCTTATTACAATGAAATCCCCCCCCCAAAAGAAGTATTCTTTTCATAATAGATATAATTATTATGATTAATAAAGTTTTAATTCACTGATTAATGTAAACTCTATGAAGGGTTCGGAAAATATGTAGTAAAAACCTGAAAGGAACAAATTAAAAAATGGTTTTTGGAAGGCAAACAGGAAAGCCAACATGGGTTTCATTAGTTTGAGCAAATCTCAGTCAATGAAATGACTGCATCGCAAGTAATCTCAGAAGTGGAAAGCCAAAACGGCAGCAGCTCTACTTAGGGAAACAGAGATGGAGATGGGATGTCAGCTGCATAATGGGGTCTCTCCTCTTAAAACTCTGTCAAGTGCAGATTTTATATTTCCTCTGGCAGGTAGAACCAAAAATGGGACAGACTTTTCCCATGCCCAAAGGATATTATTCTTGGCAATAAAGAATCTTGAAATTAATGAGCTGTCTACTTGAGATATACCATTAAAAATGTATATGAGAAAACCAGTCTATGCAAACTCCATTCCCTCAATCAGTAAACACTGTCCTGGGAGTTAACTCAACATTTAACAAAAGTTCCATTAACTTTTGCAAACCACCCTCATCTCAGTCAGCTGTGAAAGCTGAATTTGTTCCACCCTCTCTCTGCTGTGGCCTGCAAAAGAGTAAGCACTTTCCCAGGACACACATGGTTGTTACCATCAATGTTTCTATTTCCTCCCTGGAGTGCTTTTCCATAGATAGGTCGTGCCTGAAGCAAGGGAGGGCACCCATGCACTACAAAAGATGGATAAGTGCCTATGATCATTAGTACCATACTTACTACTTACATTGGAAAATGAAGAAATGATAATGAAATTGCTTTTCTGGACTGACATTCATGGATGGCAGAAAGGGACATCAGAGAATGACTGCAATATTTGCTCTTCTGAGTACTGAAGCTTCCAGACAAACTCAGTGGCAAGTGACATGAAAATCACATGCTAATACACTCACAATCTCACCCAAGTGGGAAAGGGCACTGGGCACTTGTTAATCTTTAAGGGGAAATTTTCAAAAAAACTTAGTATTTGCCCTCAACAACACTCAAAGCTTCTTGTAAATCATATTCATATACTTAAGCATTAATTTACATACTTAATTTCTGACAGGCTGACAACCTCAAGCCTTTTCCCCTCTTAGTGTAAAGTGAGAAGTCACTTGTTATTCAGTGTATCCGTTACAGTGGTGGTGCCGCTAACGGTATTTTATATAATGTGCTATCTGCAGAAAGGCAGATAAGAATTTGATTTAACATCCAATTAAAAGCCGTCATTGAAAAATTACTTCAAATAAGCCTTTTATTTTCTTTAATCAGTCTTCAATTCAAGCCTTCCTTGGACCTACTGAACCAAGCATCAGGACTCATGAATTTTGATTAAAAAATTTGAGCCCATTTCTAACTTAAGCAGATTTTTTTGTTGCACTGTTTGATAGAAATTTAATAAATCTATGAATCCTAGCCAGCATCATTTATCATCTTTTTTTCCGCAAGACTGGCCTATTATACCTAGGCAGTAAATTATGAGGGAACCAGCAAACCAAAACTTTTCAGCCGGTTACTGAAGAAGAGATATAATCACTTGCATTGAACCATATAATTATGGTAGAATATGAAGCTCTGAAACATTAGGTCCTGTTTTGAATATGTAATGCTCATGCTTGGAGAGGCTAAAGATTCTAGCTGATCTAATACAGCTCACTGTAGCACCATATTAAAGTCTTTCTTATTAATGAAAAATAACAGAAAAGTAAATAAAACAAAACCAAAAATGCTTGTAAACAAGAAACCTAAGAACTGATCCTGGCTTTTAAACAGCAGATGGAAAGTCAAAAGCTCTCCACCTGGTACATGACAGCTAAATGCGTTGTTATAAAGGTTTGGGTTGTGTTATTTCCATCTACTACTCAAACAAAAATAATTCTTTTCTTTCTTCTTTTTCTTTTTAAAGAGATACATATTCAAGATTTTACATGCATCCCATATGGAACTTTAGTGTATGGAACATATACTACTTTGCTTGCTTCATTCAAAAAATGTTTCGGTAAGCCTGTAGGGACACATAGTACGATTTGCTTTGAACTGCAATTGTAAAAAGACAGGTAAGCCTAATTTTAATATGTGTTAAGTAAAAAGTAATATGGAAAGGTTTTACACAGTGCACTGTGAGGTACACACAGAGTGTGTTGTAAGGAAAGCTTCCTTACAACACTGTCATTTAAGGTAATTATTGAAAGTCAAGTAAGAGTTTCTAAGCAGTAGTGTATGTGCTGCTACCAGTAGCTTCTATTGATTTCTGGTATCTGGGAGGATGACCCAGGAATACTTCATGTAGAATTCACAGAGAGGGTCACAGTGAAAAACATAGTTGAAAAGGATTACATTCTGTCTCAGCAAGATCACCCTATATATAGTGCAGCTTTTCACTCTATAAATCAACTTATTTGCCCTTGTAGTTCTTGGTCAGCATGTCAGTCATTTCTTACACTGGAATTCTTTCTTTTTAGGGTGGGCCATTTCTTTGCATATTTCTATGCTCTGTATAGTCTTGTAGGATGCCAATCCTCACCAGTCTCCAGCAATGAATAGGATCATATTCTTAAGAAAGGGAACTATTCAGAGCAGCCAAACTGCTGTGTCTCCCCTTGGCTGGGTTCTCGCCGAATCCTGGTAAGCCTGTAGTATGTAACATAATAGTACCATTGCTCATATACTTTTCCATTCTACACAATGTAAGAAAGAATGGGTAAGGATGAATGGATTGATGAAGAAAATCCTTTACTGTAGTCTTAACTTCTTACTATGCTGACTATTATGTTCTGGTGATTCTTTTTTGGGAGACAAAATTCTTAGCTAAACACTCTAGGCAGAGGTTTAAGATGCTCCAAAAGATGAACAACACTGATCCCCTTAGAAAATCCAACAATGATTAATAATAGAGAACTAAAAGGAGGAATTCTACTTAGCTTTACAACCTGTGTTCTTTTTTTTTTTTTATAGTCTTCCCCAAATATTCTGTGCAAAAAGAGAAAGAAAATGGTAAATGATGCTATAAATTGGTCATTTTAAAAAGGTTCAAAAAAGAAAATTTTAATCATAGTTAGGGTAATAAAGTAGCATCTCACAAATATAAGCTAATTTTCAAAGAAGGAAAAAGAATGGTCAGTGAAAAGCTTGTCATAGTTCAATATTAATTGAGAAGAGACATTCATGTGATAGAAGACCACATCTTAGTGTCTACTTATAGCATTGCCACTATGGATAAGACAGTAAGTTCTACTGATATTTTTCTTTCAGCTTTTTAAAAATTGACAGGCTACATTATTTGCTTATGTTTATTTTTCCTCTTTCAGTTATGCAGTATGATTGTCAGTCTTTAGTTCAATGTAATATTAATATGTATGTTAGCTTTTAGATTTTAAAGATGTGGAAGCAATAATCATTGCATTCATGTACAAGACACAAGCACAGGAACTCCAGGTTAAGTTTCAAGATACTTTTAAAAAATATACCAAAGTCTTTGTTTCATTTTAAGCCAATGGGCATTTCAAATCAGAGGCCATATGTTGTTGATCCATTAAAAAATGTCTCATCAAAATAATGTTAGCAAGATGTCAAGAAGTGACTGGATTCTAAGATAAATCTTGACTTGGGTTAGATGGAATTTCTAATTTGAGTTCTATTGCTATGATAAGCACCATCACCAAAATCAACTTTGGGGTGAAAGGATTTATTTGGCTGATATTTTCATGTCACAATTCTTCACTGAGGGAAGTTAGGGAAGGAGTTAGTGAAGATGACACCAAGAAGAAACGCTGTACATTGGGTTGCATATTCTAGCATCTGCTCTGATAGTTTTTTTTATACAGCTCAGGACCCATTGCCTAGGGATGATATCACCCACAGTGACAATCAAACTGACAATCAAAAAGAAAATAATGTCACACAGATACACCTAAAAGTCAATCAGACAAAGGCAACCTCAAAACAGAAATTTACTCAGCGAACTCTTGGCTATGTCATACTAACTATGTATGATGCCAACTAGGAGAATATGATAAAAGTTCATGGATATAAAAATATCTTTTACTTTCCCAATCTACCATCGTAGTAGATTTGTTAGAGGACACAGGTCTTATCATTCACTAAATAGAATATTTTAAAGTAACTATACATTTAAATGAGGTCCTGTGGTGGTCTAAATGAGCATGCCCTGAGGCATGTATTTGCATGTTTAAGTTCCAGTTGAACTGTTTAGAAGGATTGGGAGGATTGGCCTTGTTGGAGTTGATAAGTCTTTGGAGGAGGTATGCCAATGAGATGGGCTTTAAGGTTTCAAAATACCACACCAGGCCCAATCTCTGTCTCTCTGTCTCTCTGTCTCTCT
>NC_045030.1:71698273-71700059 GCF_008632895.1 Mastomys coucha | reverse complement strand
CTCGCTCTCACCTATGGATCAAGATGTAGCTGTCAGCTACCTCCAGGACCATGCCTCTATGTCACCATGCTTCTTGCCCTGCTGATAATGGAGCAACACTCTGAAATCTTTACCTAGTCCCAATTAAATCTTACTAGGCTATTTAACAAAATGACAGAGGTTATGTAGAAAAAAAGCAAATGAAAATAGATAAAAGTAATATTTCAGGGTTCTTTTTTATTGGATATTTTATATTTCAAATGTTATCCCCTCTCCCAGTTACCCATCCCCCACCCCCGGAAATCCCCTATACCCTCCTCCTCCCTGCTTCTATGAGGGTGTTCCCCACCTACCCACCCACTCTTGCCTCCCCAGCACCAAGAAGAGGTTCTTCTCCCATTGACCGGCTAGGCCATCATCTGCTACATATTCAGCTGGAGCCATGAGTCCCACATGTGTACTTTTTGGGGGTTCTTAACATCATTACTGACATGTAAAATTTGGGGATATGATTTCCTAGGCTGTTTCTATAGAGAAAACTCGGCACCATAAAAGAAGATAATCTGTCCCATATATAGCACATATTTATTTTTGCTTCTATTTCCTTTATATAAAATCTTTCAAATAAATTCTGCCTAAAATTGGCAGTTGTATGTCATCAACAGGTGATTTCAGTCTATAAGAAGTCGTAAACCAGTTTGAAAGGGGCACCATGTGTGTGACCTTATTTTAAATGAAATATAGCATATCCTATTCTGATCTTCAAAGAGTCTCTTTGTAAGGATTCTCTAGTGTTTTCTCTATTATATTTGTTCAGTTGGGGAAAAATCCAGATCCTTTCTATAAAATTTAAGAAGCAAGAAGAGAAAGAATATAGGAAATTCATCATGTCCATTTAAGTCCAGCATGATACACTCACCAAAGTACCTTCCAGTTACCCACTAACTTTCAAAAAGTTACTGAGAATTTTATTTTATTGTTTATTGAGATATAGAGAACAAAATACTATACACATTAAGAAAAAATGGGAGGTATGAATAGGGGCATTTTTTCCATGATTTCTTTTACTACATTTAAAGCTTATAGCCACTGTAATTCTAAGTATTTATATTACAAAACATTGAGATTTTCAGCTATAATGTCTTCACTTTCATTGATCTCCACAGTTGAGGGGCATCAATTGCTGTCAGGCTCTTGCTTGATAGATACTATTACTCTTTGAGAAACATCTCATTCACAAAGCAATTGATTGAGCTGGAACATTATAACATAATGCCATTTTTTAAAAATCTCAGGTCCATAGGATTACTAAGGTTTATTGGGAAACTCAAGTATAAGCTGAAAAGCAAATATTAGTTGTAACATGAGATCCAGAGAAAGCATGTAAATATAAACTTAGGAGCAATAATACCTAACTAAAAAGGGAGCTGTAAATAGAAAAACATGACTAATCTCTGCCAAGAAACCATAAATTGGAGAAAATCATGAAAGAAGTAAAAATCAACATTAGAAGAAAAACTAAGTTTGGGATAAATGAATAAAGTACATCCAAGAAGAGGATTCAAATAATATTTCTGAAACTAAGAGAAACGGTTTGAAGAATATATAACCAGGCTTTTCTGAGGATTCAACAAACAACAAAAATGACCTATTGGGAGTTTCCTAATCAGTCATCCTATTCTTGTAGAAAACATAACTCTCAATTTTCTTCTTTTACAACATGAATATAGTTCTTTTTTTCCTATTCTTTTTTTATTACATGTTTTCTTTTTTACAACATCTCCTTTCCCAGGTTCCCCTCCAAAAA
>NC_045030.1:71683919-71697930 GCF_008632895.1 Mastomys coucha | reverse complement strand
CCCGACTAATACAGAAGTAGAGGCTCACAGCCATCCATTAGACTGAGTACAGGGTCCCCAGTGAAGGATCTAGAGAAAGGACCCAAGGAGTTGAAGGGGTTTATAGCCTCTTAGGAGGAACAATAACATGAACAAACTAGTACCCTCAGAGCTCCCAGGGACTAAAACTCCAACTAATGAATATAGTTCTTAATCTCTATTCCTGAAATCCTGATGTAAGATACCTAAATGGTGTAATATTAGAACTAAAAGTGTAGAGTGTAAAGATAATTTGGCCCCATCTTTATTTCATAGGCCTCCAAAATGTGGCCCAGTGAACTTGGAGAGCAATGTGTGATTGTTCTACTGTAACATATTATAGACTCAGTAAACTGGAAAGTGAATGCTTACTTTAACTTTAGAACCTTCTGTTACACTCTGAACATGATTTCTAATACCTTCTAGAAACAGGAAAAGTGGAATAATTGAACTAATAAAACTTGATTTTTCCTTTCATCATCAACAACTTAAGTGCAAGAACATGGAGGTCATTGATAAGTCTATTTTTCATCCAGAAACAAGAAACTGGTTTCTTACATAAGGGTTTCATGTAAACATTGTTGAATGGTTATTTCTACTGTAATCAATAAAAAGTTGATTTTAATAGCTTTTAAAAGATATTGGCTTAGCATGTTGAATTCATATATACCAATAGACACTATTTACTTGCATTGCTCACTTATTTGTAAAATAAAATATCTACAAAGAATTTAATATAATTTTTATATAAGTGGGAAAATGTAATACTTTCAGATGCTTTAATAGTTTGACATGTTCTAAATTATAGTGCTGATCAGCCTAACTAAGCCACGACACATATTCAGTCACTGTCATCTGTGTCATTTGGGCTCATAAGGAATGATGAAATAGGTTTTAGTGTGCTAGAGATTTTCAAAAACACAAGGCTATGAAATTAACATGGATTTGGCATGGAATCTTGTCTCCATCCTTCACTGCGTGGTTTTAGGAATAAGACTGATTACTGTTCCAGTGAGATAAAATATTAACTCTTATTTCATTGAATTCTTTGGAAGTTCAAATAAACTGAAGTGCCAAGTGTGTATATGCCTGCTAAGTTTCTTCTTTTTTCACCCTGTTGTTTTGGTTCTAGTCCCCAAAGGATGGTACAATCATATAATGACTCAAGGACAAGAGCCAAAGCAGTGTCAGCTGCAAGAATGGAAATGTTAGAAAACACTGATAGCAAAGAAATCACAGAGTAAACAGCTCTCCATAGTCCCACATACAAATAAACTGCCCTAGGATATCCCCACAGTGTGAGCAGAAGTACATATTCTGTCCTGAGATTTTGATCCCATAGCATGCCATGAAAAGTCATCAGGAAGTCCAGCCAAGAAGAGTTCTTTTGTAGGAATTCACACAACCACATAAAAATAGCTTGGGTAGATATTGGTCTCCTCCTGTCAGATTATAAGCCATGTACTATAAAAATGGGCTTGTTGTATCTTCCTCCAACAAACTACGATTTGATCAAGACAAGTGTCAGGTTAAGGTGTTACACTATGCTTATGGAGACTTTCTGAAACTACAGTTTCCATGCATTAATTATATATCCTGATAATGTGTTCATCTAATGATATGGTAATCAACTGGAGGCATTCAAAAAGAATATAGATAAGTCCTACAGACATATACCAATCATGAAGGTCTTGGATGTATTGCACTGACTTTGCTAACACATGGAAAAATGTTATTAGTTAAAAGTGTTTTTCCCTTCTTTTTCATTAAAGAAATGTTATAAGCTCAATGTCAAGGATCATAGAAAATCCTACTAAGCTCCATTTCCAGAATACTTGCAATGTTTATGATGTGTAGAACAATTCTAGTATTTATTAGAGATTGATGGATAGAGAGATGGATGACTGCACAAAACAAAGATGAGTACACTAGGATTAAATAGAGATAATGCATTAGAGAAGAAAATGCTATAACATTTAATTCCTAAGATGACAGTGCTGGTGACATGGGCATTGTATCACAAATATTTTAATGAATAAATGAATGACAATGTCACTCATTCACAAGCAAATGCTTTTGAGAGATATTATAAAGCAGGAAGGCAATGTGCTGCATGAGTAGTCAAAATTAGCTACATTTATTAATTTATTCTGAGCAGTTCATTAATAGGAAAAAGACAATGAACTTTACCTTCTGAGAAAACCTCACAGATATAATACTAATTATCATAATTGTTTCAGGATGACCACACTCAATGATGGGAAACTAATTGCATCTCTAAATCTGAGTCAGTGATAAGTTCTTGACCAAAGATCAAATTGTTTTGAACCTAGTTCTATTTATATAGAAGGAAAAGGAAGCCACAAACATGTCACTGGATGTTCCTTAAATAGACAAGTAGGCTGCAGGGTTATAGAATTCTTCCTGCTTCTATTGACAGGTAATTAACCTAAACAACTGTGTATTCTCTGATAGAAATGCATTCTACTTCCCAAATAGAAAGTTTCAAATAAGCATCCCTTTATTCTTTTCAAATAATGAATATACTCTTATAGAAATTAACCATTCATGTGAAGTCAAGTACTGCTACTTTGGTTCAGGTCTTTAGGATGAGTCTTTTATCACAATCAGCTGAAAAGTGTAACCATAGCTTGGCATAGTATTGATATGGCTTGCCATATGCACACTGAGAGCAGAACTCTTCTCTATAAGAAATCTGACAAACTACCTTGTGGGTTTCTTGCAAAATGGACCAGCATCAAAAAAAGATAGAGTACTCAAAAAATTGCTGTATCTCCAGACAGTGTTATTGAAATGATCCTTAAAAAGCACTGACCTGAGATAAAAAACTCTGGAACCTGGCTGTATGAATAAATTCTTCCTGCCTACTGGGATACTTCTAGAATAAAGTAGCTCAATACTGGTGCTCCTCTCTGCTGTCACTTGGCTTTCTGAGGCCATACAACCATTACAAAGTTATATTTTCTACAATGAGGAATTTCTAAGTTAACTTACTGGTTTGAAGTCCTAGGAGTAGTTTTACTTATTCATGTGCTGATGGCAGAACATGCATGCCTTCTGGCTATGGATATTTTTGTCATTTTAGGCACTGCTAATGGTTGTCAAATAGCAACAGATGTTTTACATGCCCTGTTTCTGGCCAGATTAACATCTCACAATACATGTGAATATCATGAATGTCCACTTTTGCCTGTTTTGTGGGGATAAAGGGAAGTGTAAAATGGCTTCCTCAAATAAAATGTCATCTAAACCATTTGTGAATTTGGCCAACCCCTTTTGTCCTCTACAAAACCATGAGGTATCTGGCCAAATACTTATTCCTTTAAGTTTTTATCATCACTCTGAAAAAATAAGTATTGTTCTATCATTAGCCCCTGAGCCATGGGTAAAGGTGCTGCAAAATTCACACATTTCTTACTTTCAACTGTCTACTAAAGATAGATTGAAAGCCTTTACTCATGAGGATAAACTCAGAGTTGATGGAGACATATTCTAATCCATCCTAAAACCTCCAGAATCTTTCTTAAAAAACTTTGGAGATTGTAGTTATTTTATAAGTGAAGTTTTATGAATAAACTGAAAATGGATCAGAGAGGACTTGTAACAAAAGGAAAGCCACTAGCAATTGTTCCCAATTTATTATTTTGAGTACTGTTTGTATTTAAAATATTTAGCATTTCAACATGTTGACTTTCTAGAAGATCTTGAAGCACTTTAAAATAAATATTAGAAACCTTATTAATGACCATTTCATGTCAAGAATATACTAGCACTTGTACAAATGCATAAAGCATTCCTATGAGGCAATTACCAGTGATGGTAAGAATTATTTTCTTTCTTTTCAGCTGGTTAAAATGAAACCTATAGATATTAAGCAATTTATGCAAGCCATACAATGACTGTGGCATAGTCAAAGCAAGGTGGAGAGCTGAAACCATTATCTGGCCAGACCAAGCCAATACAAACAGAGCTAAATGCCTTCTTCCCATCCATATGCATTAGCAACCTCACTTTCTGCATTGATTAGATTCCCCAGATAATTGTTTTAATGCCTCTTTTGGTCCCAGATCTTCTTTCAGCTGAACAATTTCAAAAGCTCCTAACACATCTGTGTTAGTTACTTTTTGGTCATGGTGACTAATATCAGACAAAAGCATACGAAGCAAGCTGGGTTTGTTAGTTCACTTTGAAGGTATCATGGAGAATGTGCAGCATGGAAACAGCTATGATAGTAGTGAAAGGAACATGAGGCAGTTGATCACATTATGTCCACAGTCAAGAAGAAGAAAAAAATGTTGGTCTTTAGATAACTTCCTTCTTTCATTCAGTCATGGAGCCCAAGTCACGGAATGGAACTATTTACACTCACACAGTATCTTTCCAATTCAATTAAGTAGAAGATTCATAGTGAATCTTTCCACTCACATTTAATTCTGATAAGACCATATTAGACATATTAAGAGTTGTATGTAGTAGAATATTCTAAATATCATTATATTAACAATCAGGACTATCATGAGTCTACCACTTGTCACTTTCAAATTATAACTTTCCACTTTTGCTACTCAAAGGGTAGTGGCCATATTATCATGCAAAATGAATTCAGTCCAATTTCCCTATAGTATTTAACATTTAAAACACTATTTAAAAGTTTAGTCTTTTCTGAGACTCAAGACATTCTCATAATCATGAGTTTTTATTTAAAAAAAAAAAAGATATATTACAATGGCACAGAATAAATGTCCACATTTGAAAAGGGACAGAAGGAGGAATAATAAAGAATGGCTGGGCCAAAAAAATACTGAAAGTAGCAGGACAGACACTGAGTCCTGGAGATTTATGTCCATTATCTGGATCTTTGATAGAACTTAATGGCCTGATATGTACCCTCACCTTTAGCTTTGCGTTTATAGCACATAAGGTCTTGCTCTTGGCCCAGCTACACTCTGTGCTTCTAGCTTTCCTTGGTAATTATCCCATGACCCCAGCCTCTGCAGCATTTTGACATCCTTACTACAACCAGGCATGACCTTCATAGTTTCCGAGAATGGCCTCTTGGAATCTTGAAACTCAACTATGCTGTTTTCTTCATATTTTCTCTCACTATATGGTTAGGGCCAGTGAGCAGTAATTATCACACAGCTTGGATGTTGTGATATCTTAGGATCTCTTCTGCCAAAAAATAGCTGAATTACTTTTGAATTGAGCTATATCGACATTTCAGGACACAGGTAGAATGCAGCCATCATTTTTTGCCAAGGTATAATATCAGTGACTTTTACTTCATTTTCTACTAGAGTCACTGTATCCCTCTAAGGTCTTAAGAGCTTCACTACTGTTTTTTACTCTTTTTGGCATTCTAGTCTTCCAAACACCCACCAGGATTCTTGGGTTTTTCTACCATTGGATATAAACTTTTCCATATTTGCCCTTCAAACAGTTTTCAAAAGAATAAGGACTATATGGTCAGACCTATTAGTGTAGAACCCTGGCTCCTGGTACCATTTTTCCATATTAATTATTTGGGTTTTCCCATGATGAAATCAAGTTAAGGAGGAGTTTGACTCACAATGAAATGGTACAATCAACTGTATTGTGGAAGGAATGGCACTGTGATGGCTCTAGGTCTGGTGGATGGCATGAATGTGAAGTATCTGATCACACTGAGTCTATAGAGAGAATTATTGATAGTAATACCACTTGTGTTTCACTTGCTGTCTTGCTTTCACTCAATACATGTTCTTCCACTTTATGCACTCTTAGAATCTAGCCCATGTAGCCATTCTGTGCACACTCAGAGTAAGTCTTTCCTCTTCAGTGAAAATTCTCTGGAAATGCTCTTACATACAAGCTCAAGAGTGTGTCACCATGATCATTCTAAATCCCGTTAAACTGAAAATCAATATTAACAAACATACCATCTGTCTTCCATTTACCTCCTCAATTTAAGCTCTGCTCTCCACCAGAATTAGAAGATTTTAACATATACTTGTTTTTCTTACAAACCTATATAATATACAATGAATCCATCCACTTTTCACAAACTTAAACAGAATAGAAAATAACCTACTCACTGTGATATTTGAATCTTCTATCAACTGATCCATTTAGCCTTCTCTTTTCATAATCCCCATGGAGGCTATATATAGTATTCTCTTTTCTGTCTTTATTATTGTCTATCCAGTAAGAACTGTCTTTCATCCATATTTCATAATTTTTGTCATTACCATCCTTCTTCAAAGTCCAGCACAAATAGTACATCTTTCATTATACGTTTTTGCCTTTCAGTCAGAATTATAGTAAGCTTTTCACTAACACAATATATCATCTGATGCTATGTTCTACATGTATGTAATTGTACATTGTTTACATTTCTATATATACTCATTTTTGGATCTATCCCATGAGGCTATAAATTTCTGGCAGAAAAAGACAGTTTAATTAATCCTCATGTTTCATGCATATTATAATGACTAGTATCATGCTTAAGCAACAGAAGAACATGCAACTTCCATGCAAATAGACATACAGAGGAGAACAAACAAGCAGAACAGTTCAAACCTCTGAAGTCAGTAGATTTAGCCTACTCTTGGAATCTCAAAACTGTTTAGTGAACAAATATGGACTTACTTTACTGCCTTAGTTCTTAACAACCATCATGAAGCTTATATAGTGAATTTTACAATGTCATCCATTCCCAAATAATTGATTTATTTACCCAGTATACATCCTTTTCATTTATCACCTTGCTAGACCTGTGTGGAGGGAGGTTTAAAGGCATAGTATAACATAATACTTACAAGCTACTGTCAAAAAGCAGTTTACTAATGGATCTGCATTTTTGTGCACATTATTAAAATAAACTTTAATGTGATTAGAACATTTTCAAACAGCTGGCATATTCATCTGAAAGAATAATTACTTTTCAATGAAAGTTGCTTTTTATTACTCAGGAAAAGTCCTCCAGTGACTTTTAAGGATCTGCCAAGTAAAATTTCAAACTGAAAATAGAGAATCCCTCATGGCTACTGGCCAAGAGAAATGAAAAGACAAACACACTAATTTGTGCCAAGTCCTACACATATTGTGCAGAGTCAAAGTAGAAAAGTACCCACCTGGTTTTAATTTTGTGTAAGATGGCCCAGCGTTCATCCCAGCCCTACAGAAGACTGTCCACTTGGGGCCAATGGCCTATGGATTATACTGCTTTTATCCCCTCTGACCTTATATCTAGGAAATGAAAATGGGTTCAGGAGACAATGGAGAATTCTTTTATAAGTCAGCATTCCCCTGGGAAGACTAATACCTAGAGAGTTGTTACATAATCTAAAAGAAAGTGCCCAGGAGAAAAAGCTTAATGAGGCTGGGAGAATAGCTCTGTTTAAAAAGAGATCTGCATGTGACTCCTCCCCTTAGCTAGTTCTCTAGAATCATGTGATTAACTATTTTAGCTATGAATAATGTTTGGTAAGTCTCTGGCAGTTTATGGCTTAACAACTTCTTTCTTGTCTCAGTACTCATTCTAAAATGTACATCTACCAAAATAGCAATATCATTAATTTTCTTCCCCCAACAAATATACAAACTTCTTATGAAGTACTCTATTGATCTTTGTACCAAAAATTGAGGAACACATACATAGAAACATTAACCTTGAAAACTTGGGCCTGTTTTTAGAACACAAGCAAATCACCAGCTAGATTTTCTCCGATGTTAGGAGCATTTTTTTCCATGCTAAAGCAAGGGATAGAACAAGAATTTAACAGTTATCATTGTAATGAGAAGGAAAAAAACAGTAACAAAAGAAATAAAGCAAAAAAAAAAAAAAAACAAAAACAAAAACAAAAAACAAAAACCATAGAGTGCTTTCCATACTTCTTTTCAATGAAAAGTTAAGCTGTAGACTCAACCTGTAGTGCTTGCAATGTCTTAACCATTAACAAGACTTTGAGTTTTCCACCATGGGTATCTTTGGGAGAGTATGCTTCCTTTGCAAGTTCTTACTAACATGATGATACCTCACACTAGGAAGAATTTCAGGTCATGTGTTAACATGTGATCAGAACTGGGATATTTCTAAATTAATACTTTACACTAGAAATTAAAGATTCATTCAAAAACAAGAAGGAAGTTCTTATACTACATTTCTAAGACAAATATGTTTTTTTCCTGGGGCATATGAATTTACAAAGAATAATAAATTTTTGCCTCAGCAGTCTCTATATTTAGATCACATTGATCTTGACAGTACTCTTTCTTCTTCTCCATTACTCTTCCTTCTATCACCAGACTGCTTTTGTTTTATACTCCATGTAGAAAAGAAAACATTTAGCAAAAGACTGATACTAATGTGGAGGTACAGTGAGCTGTGTCAAGTAAGAAAACTTAGAAAGAAAATAGGAAAAAGAATAAATGTACAAAAATATTGTCAAAGAATATTGTGTTAGAAAACTTAAAATGTGCTCACACACTAACCATTAATGAATAAAGTTATTTTTAGGGCAAGTACTTCATTTCTACTTGCCCATAAGGTTGGCTTTCAGTACTCACTTTTCTTCCAGTAAAACCATACATAATAGAGGCCAACATGTGGATAAACTGAGCATAGGAATGACTAGGCTTTGTGAGTTGACAATGCTCCAGAGTCCGTGGATTGAGTTCTGGACTGGCATCTCCTTTCCTCATCCCACATCTGAGGGATTTTCCAGATTCTGAAGCACTCTTAGGGTAGCTATGGCTATATTGGCTTCTTTTGAGTCATTTGGAAGACACTATTTTTATCCATAGGATCAACAGTTGTAAAAAGATGCCTGATTTCCTGAGTCAAGCTGATGACATCCAGCCACTACACTCCATGTGACTTACCATTGCCAAGAACCAGAATGCTAACTGTTTACTATAGCCATTACCAGTAAGACTCAGCTACAAATAATAATAATGTTAAAATTTAAACAACTCACTACTGTTGCCTTTCTGCTTCCTATTGCCATTCTACTTTCCATTCCATCCTGCTGTCAGGAAGTTTTCTTACTCTCCCAACAGTAGTTCAATACATTTTATTCTCAAAATATACAGTCAGGACAGGAAAATTCTTTTCTATTCTTGGCTGCATTCATTCTTCATGTGTGAAGAATTGTATTCAAATCAAATTTGTAGACCTTAATAATGCATTCCATGTTTTTGCATCGCTTTTCATTGATAACCTGGGGTAGTAATTTCTGTCAATAAGTTTGGTCATAGTATTAAGAACAATAGATATAAATCACCTAACATAATAGTTCCCCCAAATCTGCAATATATACACAAGGTATTATTCATTCATAAAGAATGATATTTTGTCATTTTCCACAAAATGAGTACAACTGAGATTAACCATGCCAAGTGCAATAAGAGAGATTCAAAAATACAATCACTATCCTTCCCAACCATCTGTGGACTCTGCACATTTAATAAATGAGAGCAGAGGTCAGACTGTTAAGAAGAAAGAAGGGGAACAGGTACAGGAGAAAGGGAGATAAGACAGGGTGGTAGGAGGGATGAACTTGGTCAAAGTACACTGTATACCTATATGATAGGTTACAATGCTAATTTATATTATAAGTATACATTAATTATAAAAAGAAAGAAAGAAACTGTCAAAATATTGTGGCTAAAATTAAAATTGATAATGCTACTCTGTTTCAGATTCTGGGCTGGAGAGATGACTCAGGGTATAAACATAGTTGATGCCAAAGTTGATTACCTAACTTTGATCCCTAGGCACCACATGGTAGAAAGAGCCAACTCCTGAAAATTGTCCTTTGACCTCCACAGATGAACTGTGCTATACATGCATGAATACCTACAAATAAGTTAGAATAATGAAATTTTTTAAAATTTAACTTTGTTAGTCTTATAATGAGGATACAGATACCCATTTCTCATTTGGAGATAAAGCCTTTCAAAGTATGAATGCAACATAACACACTCAGAGGAAGGGAGGAGTAGAGTGTATTTGACTTTTAAACTTTAAATGTGTAGCCTGGGATTATCTGCGAGTACATTAAGGACCTGATAACCAAAGTCTTCCAAAGGACAGAAGAGCAGTGATTAGTCAAATAAGTATATTTTCTTCAAATGATATACTATATAATGTTTGCGTGTACACAGTACAATGAAAATCACAAGCTTTGGATATTTTCACTATCTTATATTCATATTCCATTTTGTAGACTAGAAATGGGGTATGGGAAAATTGGCCACTTGCTAGTGACCTATTCCAACTTCTCTGGAATATGTTTGGCATTTAGTGTGACTCTGCAATTAACATGAGAAACATTGCTTCCTTATCATGTTCAATGTCCCCAGCTAACATGTCCAAAAAAGAAAAAAAAAGAGGACATTCACATTTCATTACAATTTTGGTTAAAGAACAATAAAGGACAGGTGACAAGCCCAGCTGGAAGGCCTCTTTTTCATTTTCCTGTGGCCACAAATCAGACATCTTGGGCTCACAGCAGGACAGGCTCCACTGGCAGTAATTGGCACAATCTGTAGCTGTCAGAGCACTGGCTGGCATTCCAGCATTTCATCTTTCTAGTCAAGGCATTCATCACTAGTCCAAAACTCAGCCAGCTGACACTGAAAGATGAACTTGCATTGATTTGCTTGGCTAAACTTGTCTGAGCTTCAGTTGGTACTGAGAATGTTTGTTTAATAGCTATTTCCATTCAATATATTTACAAGGTAGATTGTGTACTGAATATTATCTCAATTAGACTTAATGTACACTTAATAAGTATGGTGAATTAATACACTCAAGGTAAGTATTCTATATAAACTATGTAGATCTTTGTTAAATGCCAACACATGAATGGTGCCATGAAAAATTCCTCATCTTATCCCCAAGTTACACTAATGACCTCCCTTGCTAAAGGATTTGTATAATGTAGAGGCAATATTCCCTCCTTAATAGCTGCCAAAAGACATTAGAAGGGTGCCATCTTTAAGAAAATTCTAAGGAACGAGATTGGTGCAAATAGACTCTACGTTCCAGCCCAGAACAGTTTCTTTCCTTTTCTTTTTATTTTTATATTTTCTTTATTTACATGTCATATGATTTCTCCTTTCCCAGTTTCCCCTCCAAAAAACAAAGAAACAAACAAAAACAACAAGAACAAACCCCTGTTGCCTCCTCCTCCCCATGCTTGCCACCCCACCCTCTCCCACTTATTGGCCCTGGCATTCCCTTACACTGGGGCACAGAACCTTCACAGGGCCGAGGTCCTCTCCTCCCATTGATTATCGACTTTGCAATCCTCTACTATTCACATGCTGTCAGAACAATTAGTCCTTGGTTAGTGGTTGAGTCCCTGGGAGCTCTGACAGTGCTAGTAAGTTCATATTGTTGTTAGTACTAAGGGGCTGCAAACACTTTAGCTCCTTTGGTCCTTTCTCTAACTCCTTCATTGGGGACCCTGTACTCAGTTCAATGGATGGCTGTGAGCCTCTACATCCTGGATCAGACTCAGTCAGCACTTAGTATAGCAGATAGAGAGAGACATGAACCCAGTTCTTCTCAAGTTTTCACTATGTAATGAAGTAGAAAAGTGATTTAATTCATGATCCTGATGTTCCATTATATATAATAGAGTAATGTTTAATTGCTGTTTTTATCCTCATTAAGACTATTCAGTACTGTTAATAAACATTTCCTTATTCACAGCATATAATTGTTTTCCCCTAGATCTAAATTCACATGATCTTCCTGCCTTAATATATATTTTTCTTCTTCTTACTCCTCACTCTAGATCAAGATGCATATATCACTTTTTGAAGGACATTAAAAGATACAAAGGAATTATGACTTCTTAAACTCTAGTATTTATGGATATGACCTTATGTGGGAATATGGTCATAAAAAGTATGGTTCAGTTGACCTATATAGATTATCAACAGTATCAAGAAGTAAATATAGTAAGGAGAAACAGGTAGAAGAAAGACAGAATGGGGTAGAGTGGTCTCTGAATCCAATATGACTAATGTTAAAAGAAGACAGAAATCTCAACCAGGGCATGTAGAGAGGATGATGGAAATTGAGGATGACATGCCTTCTGCTGTAAGCCAAAGAACATATTGGTCTACAAAAGTCTAGAGGAAGTAAAGAAGAACATTCCTCTAAGGGTTTCAGGGGAACTATAGCTATTTTGTCACGTGGATTGTTGAACTCAAGCCTTAAACACTGTGACATAATTTTCTGTTCCTTAAGCCATTTTGTTTATGATGCTTTTATTTTTACTTCAGTCCCGGTAAACATATAAACTAAAGCATTAGAGAATCTACATCCTCTATGAAGCTTCATTCACATCTCATCAATCCTGAGGTTATTTATCTTGACAAGTCAGAAATTAAATACTATTGCATAATCCTTTGACTTGTTCAATTCCTGATCTTACATGAATGGCACCAACCTACTGGCAGACTGACACACCTAATATGTCTAATAGGACAGTACTAATAACAACTCCCAATTGTGAAGAGATTCCATATACTAAACACTTCAAAGATTTTTTTTAAGTACTCACAAATGATTTTAAATGCACTTGTTTTATTTAGTACTCAAGGTGATAGTGAATCAGTGCTTATTATTATCACCATGATTTATGTGAGGAAGCTGAATTCCAGATAAGGGCTTTTCCCAATATCATATACATAATAAATATTAAAGCCAGTTCCATCCAATTCCAAAACATGTGCTTTTCATGGCTATAGTCAAGATAATATTTGTTCATACAAATCTTTTCTACATAGTTGCCCAATTTTGTTCAGATTATTGCTACTTCTTTTGCATAGTTTGGTTCAGATTTTAGAATGTCTCATTCTCAATGAGAAATATACACTCAGAAGCAAGTTTTCCTCTAAATGTTCAGATGAAATAATTATATCTACATATATAGTCTGGGAGCAAGGAAAAAAATCTCATAATATGGAGGTGATGAACAATTTATTAATGAGTAGGTAGGTAATTATACAGATATGTTTTTTTTCAGCTTGCTTGAAAACATAAATTAAAAATATAATGATACTACACACAGTTAAAAGAAATGAAACTCCCAGAACTTGCCTTGGAAAGCTCAGCAAGTGATAAATGACAAGTCTCACTGAAATTTTCACCCTCTTACTTGACAATGTAAATAAGATGTTCTTCTGTGAATAAAAATGTGGGAGTCAGAATAGCACAACAAATATTTATATAGTTATCATCAGTATATTATTAAAAATATGTTTCTATCTTTTAGGGAGTAATTGATGACAAAATTAATATTTAATTTTATATATGAGGAGAAAATTGTGAGGAAATGGTAAATGAACAGTTTAATCTATTACTGTTATTTTTGATAGTCATGATATTCATCAAAAAAATAATCATACATGTATTTGGGCCCAGAGAGCAAAAAGTCAAGAAATCTTTGACAAGGTTTACAGATAGAAGATTAAATATATGTATATGGATATAGATAGATAACATGATTGAAGAATAGAGGACAGGGTGTGGGTAAAGTAAAGGGTAATGAAAGAGAAAAGGATAAAGAAATAGAGGGAGGAAAGGAAAGAAAAAAAGAGAGGAGTAGAGAGAAGAAAATGAGAAGGCGACTAGGTGTGTGTGTGTGTGTGTGTGTGTGTGTGTGTGTGTGTGTGAAAAAGAGAGAGAATCTGCATGTTTAATAGCTTAAACATTCTCTGGAAAATGGTGGTATATTTTTAGTTTGTCCAGCAACAACCTCTTCTCCAAAATTTGAAATTGAAATTTCTTCAAAGAAGAATTCAGCAGCTACTTCAGCTAAGCGAGTTATTGTATTTGAACCACTGTGTGCCCATATTTATAGCCCTCTGCATAAATGCAGGGGAGCACCACTTATTGTGGCTAATCTTTAGTTCTCATGTCTCAATAACTAAATATTAATAATAAGCCTTATCGTATGGAGTGGTTTTC
>NC_045030.1:71668856-71683270 GCF_008632895.1 Mastomys coucha | reverse complement strand
TAATTAGTATAAAAAAAAGAAAACTTTAACTATTCTAAAGAACTCAAGAAATTAGATATCAAGAAAGAAAATAAATCAATTAGAATGGAGTATAGATCTAAACTGATAATTTTCAACAAAGGAATTTTCAACAGAATTTTTAATTTGAGATGAACGGAGAAGAAGCACATAAAAAATAGTCAACATCCTTAGGCATCAGGAAAATGCAAATCAAATGACTCTGAGATTCCATCTTACATCCATCAGAATGACTAAAATAAAAAACTCAAGTCATCCTCTGGAGTCTAACTTCTTGAGTTCTTTGTTTAGCCCTCTATCAGATGTAGGATTGGTAAAGACAACTAATTAACCCTATTAAAAATGGGTTACAGAGCTAAACAAAGGATTTTCAATTGAGGAATACTGAATGACTGAGAAACACCTAAAGAAATGTTCAACATCCTTAGTCAACAGAGAAATGAAACTCAAAACAACCCTGAGATTCCACCTCACACCAGTAAGAATGGCTAGGATAAAAAAACTCAGGTGACATCAGATGCTGGTGATGATGTGGAGAAAGAGCAACACTCCTCCATTGTTGGTGGAATTGCAAGCTGGTACAATCACTCCGGAAGTCAATTTGGTAGTTCCTCAGAAAATCGGACATAGTACTACCTGAGGACCCACATATACCACTCCTGGGCATATACCCAGAAGATGCTCCAACATGTAATAAGGACACATGCTCCACTATGTTCATAGTAGCCTTATTTATAGTAGCCAGAAGCTGGAAAGAACCCAGATGTCCTTCAACAGAGGAATGGATATAGAAATGTGGTACATTTACACAATGGAGTACTACTCAGCTATTAAAAATGATGAATTCATGAAATTCTTAGGCAAATGGATAGAACTAGAAAATATCATCTTGAGTGAGATAACCCCACTGCAAAAGAACACACATGGTATGCACTCATTGATAAATTGATAGTAGCCCAAAAGCTCCAAATAACGAGGATATAATTCACAGACCACATGAAGCTCAATAAGAAGGAAGACCAAAGTGTGGGTGCTTCAGTCCTCCTTAGAAGGAAATACTCACAGGAACAAATATGAAGTTAAAGTATAGAACAGAGACTGAAGGAAAGGCCACCCAGAGACTGCCCCACCTGGGGATTCACCCCATACACAGTTACCAAACCCAGAAACTATTGTGGATGCCAAGTACATGCTGAAAAGAACCTGATATGGCTGTCTCCTGAGAGACCCTGCCACAGAGCCTTACAAATATAGAGGCAGATGCTTGCCGCAAGCATTGGATTGAGTACAGGGTCCCCAAAAGAGGAGTTAGATAAAGGACTGAAGGAGTTGAAGGGGCTTGCAACCCCAAGGGAAGAACAAGAATATCAAACAACTAGACCTCCCAGAACTCCCAAGGACTAAGCCATCAACAAATGAGTTCACATGGCTCCAGCCGCACATGTAGCAGAGGATGGCCTTGTCATGCATCAATGGGAGGAGAGGTCTTTGGTCCTATGAAGGCTCGATAGACGCCCCAGTGTAGGGGAATTGCGGGTGGGGAGGTGGGAATGGGTGGGTGGGTGGAGGAATACCCTCATAGAAGGAGGAGGAGGGAGGATTTGATAGAATATTTCTGGAAGGGAGGGAAATAGGGAAAGGAGACAACATTTGAAATGTAAGTAAAAAAAATATCCAAGAAAAAAAGAAAAAAAAGATTATAATTAAAAAAAAAAAAAGCTCAAGTGATAGCACATGCTGGCAAGGATGTGGAGCAAGGGGAACACTCCTCCATTGTTGGTGGAAGTACAAACTTGTACAACCATTTTGGAAATAAATCTGGTGATTTCTCAGAAAATTAGAAATAATTCTACACCAAGACTCACCTATACCATTCCTGGGCACAACTCAAAAGATGTCCCACTATACCACAAATACACTTGCTCAACTATCTTCATAGCAACTTTATTCATAGTAGCTAGAAACTGGAAGCAACCTAGATGTCTCTCAACTGAAGAATAGAAAAAGAAAATGTGGTACATTGACACAATGGAATACTATTCAGCAATTAAAAAAAGATACCTTGAAATTCGCAGTCTGAAAATTTTGATGTGACTTTAACATTTTTAGCTTCCTCCAACATTTATAAACACATAAGTATTCAAAGTCTTAATGTTCTATTAAATAATATCAATCCTAGGGTACTTAACAGATGGCAGTTCTTGACAATACAGTCAGTACAAGGCATGTTAGTGCATGCTTACAATCAATGACCCAGGAGGATGAGTCTGGAAAAGAGTGATTTCTAGGTCAACCCAAGGTACATATGTCAACCATTGCAAGAAAAGAAAATGTGCATTTTATACATTTATCCTAACATGTCTTGGTAGACTTGAATGGTATTCAAAGATTTACTAAGTGGCAAAAACTCAGTACCTAAGGAAAAAATATAAGTATGAAAAAAAAAAGCACACATCAGCTCCATATTAAGAAAGTGTTAGTGTGTGTTAGGTTTCCTCAACAACAGCTGTTATAGTTGATGAATCATTTAATACTTCCTATTTATATAAGCAAATTGTCAACCTTCATCTTTGAAGGGAAGTGCCTTGGCCAAGGTTATGCAGATAGCAAATATGGCTGTGGTCTCAAATTAATGTTTTTCTTCCCAGCACCAACACTTTCCCTAGCAACTTACCTCTTCACTTCCTTTTCATTTCTGTATGGTGAAGAATGACTCTATGTACTTTCTTTGTTAAGAATTACCTTAATAAGCATTTTATTGTTAGTAACTTGGGCGCATTTAAAAAAAATTACTGATTTTATAAAACAGCAAATTGACTCCATAACATCGAGACCCTATGATAAATTCATTATCCTAGACTTGATTTGGCTGATAGAGGGCTTGCTGAACCTGAGGTTGATAATTCTCCTTTAGGAGCTTCATTGGATCCAGACCTGTGCATATTGGTTCTGGAAAAAATGACTCCAGTATGGGCACCAGCGTGGGCTAAGAGGCTAAGAACCTTAGGGGAAGGTCCCACTCGGACCGTCTCTGACTTCCCCGAGAAACAAACCTGGTTTGCAAGGAGGTTGTTATGTGTTCTTTAACCTTATCCTAAGGAGTTTTTAAGGCTCTGCCTCCCCTCCCCAAAAGATAACAAGAGCCATGACTGTGGGACATAATGGTAATGTGAGCCATGGGAGGAATCAGGTCAATGCTCTCCATGCTGGCTAACTCCCACTCATCCAAGGATGAGGCAACTATATGATCACCTCTGTTCCTTAAGGCCTCAATTAAAAATAATAAAGAGGGAGGAGATGCCAGGAACCATGGCCTTAACCATGGCCTGGTGGAGAATTACTAGCTTACACATACAGCCCTGAGAGAACTTGTAGCCTAACAGTAAGAATATTTGTGGGTGTGGAGGACACTGTGACCCTTGGTTCCGGGAACTGAAGATTGCCACCTGACCTCCCTTGCCCTGGGCTCTTCCCCTGTCCCTTGAAGCTTTCTCCTGTTTGTGCTTATATTGCCATCCCTGAAGAAAAGTTTTGGGAGCTTGATCAGACAGAAAGAAAAAGAAAAAAGAAAAGAATTACCAAAGATGGATCCTTATAATTATTTTCTTGAAAAGGATCAGTAATATTTCTAAAATGTATCATTGTTGCCAAATAAATGTACTATTTAAGAAAAAGTGAATCTCTCAAAATATGCTAACTTCTATTAGTATGTTTGTTCTTAAATTTTATTATAACAAAATGTCATTAAAATATATACTTTAATAAGTAGAAATTTTACTGCATTTCATTGATGCTGCAGAAGAAAGACTTTTCTTTATATAATAAAAAGTATCACAGAAAAAGTGAAACACACACACACACACACACACACACACACACACACACACACACACTATTAAAAGCCCTGAAAAGGCACAACCTTAAAAAGAATCCTGTAACAAAAAGAGGAAAGGATCCAATTCTGTAACTCAGGGAGTATATGAAACATCTTTCTTTTCCTCTCTACTTCCTGTGTTGTTACCACTGCCAATCATGGCATATCAATCATTTAGATAAACTATAGTAGACAACTACCAAAATTAGAGATGAGAAAGGCAAAGGCTGCCATATATTCCTATGGCCATTTCTTCACTCATTCCCAGACATACAGTCTCCTTATCTTTTGAAGCTGCTAAACAAGTCCCCATTCACAGAGGTATTTCAATGGAAACCACTTTTACTTGGAATGGCAGGTTCAGCTCAGGTGGCAACTTTCTCAATAACATCCATGTTCCAACTCTCCGCAATTGTATAATAAAATTCCTGTAGGTTTCTCTAGTTTTCTTATTTGAGGTAATATTTCAAAGGATAAAGTTAAGGGTGAACCATTTAAGGACATATAATTTGGTACTATGGATCATATTCACAATATTGTGTCATCACTACCACCACTGTGTTATTCCAGAACTTTCTCTTCTCAAATGGAGACCCCAACATATTAAGAGGTCAGTCTCCATTTCTTTCCCACTATCCATTAAGAAGTACAAGTCTCTTATGATTCTTTAGACATGACTGGTTTTGAATATATTGTATCAGTGTAATCATACAATTTGTTATATTTCATTGTGACCTCTCACCTAGTGTCTTACACTAAGGTACATACATCTTGTGGTATGTATTAATATTTCATTCAGATTTCATGGTATACATTTGAGGTGTTCCTACTTCTTGGATATTATGAATAATGCCTTTATGCATCAAAAAGTTCTGTATGAACACTTACTGTCAATTTCCTTGTACAAGCGGGGTAAATTATTAGATCATATAATAGTTTTGCATTTAATTTCGTGGAACTTTCATTTTTCACTATTTTATGTATCATATAATTTTCTTACTGTCTATTGTTTCATTTTTGCCTTATTGTTTATTCTCCTTCTAAAATATTCCTACAAGGACAAGGACATAGTTTGTTCTTTTCTTTAATGGATCTTCAAGTTCTAAGCAGTGCCTAGCACATGGGAGCGGTCAAGGACTGTTTATGACTCACAATAAAAAAGAGAAAGAATGCAGGAGACACTTTGTGGAGAGAAAATAGAGGACAAGGAATGATTGACTATTTCCAAATATCTGACAAAAGGATTTCCTGCACTTAGAAGCCTCCATGGTGTGCAATCCCACCACAAAGCATTGCAATAGATAAAGCCACCCACAGTGATTCCAGAGAGGATCTGGCTATAACTCTGAATGCATGCCATGACCAAGTACAGATCTGGACAATAATGGTAAGACTAGAGACATTCCTTTTCCTCAAAGGCCAGATCTGTAGTCAGGAATGAGAAGGTAAGGAAATAAAAGAGTTCATCCTGCACTGGATATGGGTTTGCATAGGATGGCATTTTCTTTCAAATTAGATGTGCTTCTCTGGAGACTTCTCTGGAGATAGCAGGAGTAGCACTGAAATTCATTCATGACAGTAATGTAACCAAGAGCCAAAACCTGGGAGTGAATGTTAGTGTCCATCAGTGTGGGGATGACTTGGTTATTGGTACATTATAATTGCAAGGGATTTTATTTAATTGTTCAGAGGCCTTATAGTAAAATTATTGTAACATATAGTTAATTGAAAAAGTTACTTCCCATAGCTTAATATGATGTGAGGCTATTTATGTAAGTAAGTATGGGTATAAGCAAAACACTATCACATAGTTTTGTTAGGAACTTAAACACAAATGGAAGGAGGAGAGAGAGAGGAAGAGAGAGAGAGGAAGAGAGAGAGAGGAAGAGAGAGAGAGAAAGAGAGAGAGAGAGAGAGAGAGAGAGAGAGAGAGAGAGAGGAGAGAGAGGGGTGGAAAGAGAGACAGATACAGAGACACAGACAGAGAGACAGAGACAGAGAGATAGACAGAGACAAAGATGTTTATCTGGAAGACATTGAATTAAGAGCATTTTTTTATCTATAAAATCAAAAAAGACAAAATCTTTAGGCAGATATAAAAAGAAAAGGATTAGTTGATACTGTTTGGCTTCCTATTGGGTTGCTATCCCCTTCCACTCTGGGAAGGAAACAATATTTGGAATGTAAATAAATAAAATAATTTAAGAAAGAAAAGGAATCTCAGGCTTAGTAGAAGTGTTTGTATTTATAAATAGTGTCTTTCCATGTTGTTTGTGGAATCCAACCAGGTTCAAAGATATGAAATAATCATTTCTTTTCTGGAAATTGGGGAAGATGATCACAGTGAAACATTTAGTCTTCATACAGTACAAAGCAGTTGCTTTTGAGCTCAACTTTGCTAGAATTTCACACCATCTCACCCTGGCATTTGCTGTTGTCCTTAGGATTCTTGTTTGTAGAAAGACTTTTGCTACTGTCAGATTGATATTTCCATAAAATCTTTCTGATAATAAAAGTAGTAAACAGTAATCATGGAGAAAAAAGGCCTTGTTTTCTTATCTCATTTTGTGGTAAGCCTTGTTTTGCCATCTCCATGACCCTCATTTATAAAACAAGAATAGTGAGGTCTGCCTTGTGACTTCTCCTGACAAGATTAGTAACATGACGCTTTGAGAAGTAACAATGTGCTACATCTTAGAATCAAAGGATGCATGCTGCCTAACGTGTTCATACAACACATCAAATTAAAAATATGGAATATCTCAGATGAAAGCCACCTATAGTCAACTTCTGCAATAAAAACAGAAATGCTAGGATGGTGTTTGTGCATGTATGAGATCCAGTGTTATGATTTACTCATGTTTTATATCTTTTTTTCCAAGAAGTTGAATAAACAATTTTATGACTAGGCTATTGACCATTGAATTCATCCATATGAATTCTTGAAGTCTATATTGAGAATAATATTGACCACAGTTAAGATCTCGCATGTTCTTTGAAGTCCTCCAATGTGGATATATATATATAGATTGGTGATTCTTGATAACACTGTACTGTAGACATGACACATGTCAGTTCCTTCTGAAGATGCCAAAGTATTTCCTCACACATAGCATCCTCTGTAGTAGCCACTGCAGCCACTTACTGTGACAGAATATAACTGTTGGAACTATTTTTGAATTAATGATAAATATCTTGAAGCAACAAAATTAAACGTAATCACTTCACATTGACTTTCAGAGCTTACTACATTAAAAAGTAGGTATTATTAACTAAATTTACAAAGTAGATATGAAACCACTTCTTTGAGATAGAAGACCAGGTCAAAAGAATATTTTGCAGAATTGGGGAATAATTAATTAGACATAAAGACACACATGTAAAATCTTACTTCTCAGTAATAGTGGCTTATATATTTCATCTTCTGAGTAGCTCAACAATTATTCAAAAGTTTACATTTTTTTTCATACAAATTAAATAAATGTGCACAACTCCAGTTAAATGTATTACAGAAATAAAATGTTCTCACACAAGTTTTTACTAAGCTAAACATAATTTACAGAACTTGAGTCACAAAGTTGGGGTATGTTTATATCATTGTAGCAAGTAATTTAAGAATATCACCACCCGCCCGGGCAGCGGTGGCGCACACCTTTAATCCAGCACTTAGGAAGCAGAGGCAGGTGGATTTCTAAGTTAGAGGCCAGCCTGGTCTACAGAGTGAGTTCCAGGACAGCCAGGGCTATACAGAGAAACAGTGTCTTGAAAAATCAAAAAAAAAAAAAAAAAAAAAAAAAAAAAAAAAAGAAAAGAAAAGAATATCACGACCCACTTGAAATTGTTTAGCTGTAGTAGTACATGTGTCACAACTAAAGACAATATCATCAATTAAAGTTGTACTTATTTAAAACATGCCTCCTTGTTTCTGATCACCATGAGATTCACTTCTTTGCACTTTCATACTATTAAACAAATCATTATTACAGGAATTCTTAAGCAGACCAAGATTAAGACATTTAAACTCAATGGATTCATTTTGAGACATACTACTGGGAAATATGTGCCTTAAGACATAAAATGTCACCCTTCTTACATTTTTGAGGAGTCCAATTTGTCAATCCTCTCTCTACATTCTTGTCAAACTTCTCTATTTGTGATGTGACTACCTCAAATTGATTTTTCAAGTCAAGTCAATACCTTGGCAGCTATTTCAAGTATATCCTTGTCAATGGGGAGAAGGGATACCTAAATGCCTATAACCAGACAAGTACTGTGAAATATTTTTTTCAGAAATTTTCCATGTTGGATAAAATAAGAATCACTGTAAATTATATAACAGAAGCATATCTTATGAAATCTCTAATTAATTATGTAAGTATTCCAGTGCCAGACTAAGAATCCCCCAAAGGTACTAGTCTTATGACATATAAATTTTATGAAATCCTATGACTATCTCAAGGGATATGAGTAACCATGATCTAATTTTGAATGGACTGAACTGCCTCAGCAGAGCACCTTGCCGATGCTATTGAAAACCATCCAGTTATCACTCAGTATAAGACACAGGGTGCTCCTGATCCATTCTACCTATTTCAAACAAAACTAACATTCATCCTCCTGCCTCATCTGCTACCATTGACCCGACTCTATGGTAGAATCTCCATGAGATATCTGACATGTTTTGTAATTATTTGTACTTATTACTGTCCTTTGCTGGAAGGCTGTCTCCTATGTGTTTTCTGGCTTGATTCTTCATGTTAAGGTTTCTGTTTAAAAACTGTTTCCATTTGCCCTTTCTTACAAGAAACTCAGCTCTTGGACAGAATTATTTCATTGTCAACTCCACAAAAAGGAAGAAAATGAGCCCTTATTCAATGTATAACCCTATTCATTAACTATACATATTTTATATTTTACATGTTTATTTTGTTAAATATCAACACATTCTACACATGGTTATAGAAGGCATGTTTTTATCATGGTTTATTCAATAATGTTCACGTAATAACTACAAAAGAGATTATGAATACTTACTGTGTATAAAAATGAAAATATGTCTTTAAGTGAGATAATTGAATATATACTGAATTTATGATTAGAATCATTTAAAAGTAGTAGCTGATATTTCTTTTAGAGCATAGTTCTAAACCAGAAGAAAACTCTCAAAGGAGGAACATTAACAATGCGTCCTTTTTAAGGTCCTTTCAATTTCCTCGAAAAAGGGTGGGCTTCTTCAATGTCATAAGGATAGTAAATTTTAGATTCTAAAGAAATATTCATAATGCCATGCCTTGAAAGAATTTAGAAAAGAAGCTAATGTTTAAATGTAATCTCTCCTTGTTATGAAATGATATATCTAAATCATCAGAACTCCTATTGATAAAAATGGGTTCTGCATTTCCAAGTCATAGTAATGCATCTTATAGCAAAATTGACAACTATTAGAATAGGATAAGCTAAGGATAGATGTGAGTGTGATTGAATTTCTGAAACCATTTTTTTTATTATCTGTATATATTGTATTAGAATATCAGCAAGGAGATAGATAATGCTTACTAATGCCAAGAAAATATAGCTCAGTGTACAGGTGAATGGATAATCAGCACCATCACTACCACTACAATCTGAAATTATGTATGATATTGAAAAAGAAGGCTATAACAGCACATACTTAAGGAAATAGTGGTAGGCCCTTCACAAAGTCTTCAAAAAGTGACATAGAACAAGTTTCTCTGTAAGGAGGCATATGCTAAGTGATATGAAAGGGACATAGTACCTGCTTCACTTTAAATAATAGTAGTACCTAAGCTCAGTTTGATGGAGTGCTACAATTTAAAGTTATTAATTGGGACAAATGGCTTGAACTCAATAAAAGGGATATATTGGATAAAAGGAAAAGTAGAACAATATTGTCTTCATTAACATAAAATCTTCCAGGTTTTCTAATATACTTCCCAAAGAGAATGGGGAAAATGCCTCAGTTTTCACCAAATTTGTATAGTTTTATAACAGCACTGGATATGCATGAATTTCAGAATACATTTCCTTGAAAATTCATTATATGAAACATTTATGCCATGAATAAATTAGAGACTCTGAAATACAGTGCAATAAAATTTTTGCTGCTAGAAGAAATTTTATGAGTAAAATAATGTGAAAATTAGTAGCATCAAATATGATTCTTCTTAACCTAGACTAGTCCTACACACATCGTCTTAACCTAGACTAGTCCTACACACATCGTCTTAACCTAGACTAGTCCTACACACAATTATTTTGATATGGTCTGTCATACATAATAATATAGCTTTTCAAATAATTCTACCAAAAGGGGTTCTAACAATTCTTATCAGAATTTCAAAATCCATGATGAATCACAGAGTAAGGAAAATACTAGTTTATCTATTGTTGTAGAAAATGGTTTTCCCAGAGCTCAATTGGATTGAATAATTTGTTCTGTCTTAAAAAATTATGTATGATATGTTCTGGCAGGAAAATAAAACCATTATACATACTGAAAACATCTTCATCTCTGTTTACTCAATCGTACAAGACTATGATGTCTAAACTCAGCAAATGAACCATTTCAATGATAATATTTGACTTTAGTTGACACATTCAAACACATCATAATGTTGGTAATTTCATCAGGTGCAATTCATTATAGAAACAAGATATTTCTAAACAATTGAACAACATATTAAAATGACAGTCAGTATGTGGAGTATTAAAATGAGTATAGCCATTATTTTGAAGACAGATCATGATTATGGGCCATCCAGTCAACTGACATGAAGCCAAGGCCCAATCTTATCATGTGGAAATGTTATGATTTTACTTATGCAAATATGTGAGAACTGACTTTAAGGGAAATGACATAAATGTAAAACAAATAAAATAATTGTTTAGATGTAAACAATTACTTATGCAGGAAAGAATAAACCCACTGTGCAAATGATTCATGAGATTAAAAAAAAACACCCCTGTATAATTTTCAAAAAAAATCAAGATGAATTTTAGTTCCTAAAACATAAGATTGCAGTGTTCTGTTTGAAATGATAGAAAAGTTTTGGAGATAGATAAGGATGATGGATTTCAATACTGTATATTTTCTTCCACTGAATTTTAAACTAAACATAGTTAAAATGGTAATATTGGTGAATGACTTTTTGAGGTAGGAAACCATTAATATAGTTTATAAATTCCTAAGGCTTTTATAATTTTATTCAGTAAAATTTTACTGCATATAGCTATCTCCTGAGAGGCTCTGACAGGACCTGACTAACACAGATGTAGAGGCTCACAGCCATCCATCGAACTGAGTACAGGGTCTCCAGTGAAGGAGTTAAAGAAAGGACCAATGGAGCTGAAGGGTTTGCAGCCCCTTAGGACGAACAACATTATGAACTAAGTAGTACCCTCAGAGCTCCCAGGGTCTCAACCACCAACCAAAGACTGCACATGGAGGGGTCTGATTGTTCAGGCAGCATGTGTATAGTAGAGGATTGCAAATTCGATCATCAATAGGAGGAGAGGACCTCGGCCCTGTGAAAGTTCTGTGCCCCAGTGTAGGGGAATGCCAGGGCCAGAAAGTGGGAGAGGGCATGGTGGCAGGCATAGGGAAGGGGGAGGCAACAGGGGTTTATTTTTGTTGTTTTTGTTTGTTTCTTTGTTTTTTGGAGGGGAAACTAGGAATGGAGAAATTTACATGTAAATAAAGAAAATATCTAAAAAAAAAGAAAAAAAATTATAAAAGATTTATAAATTAAATGTTTCCATTTGTCTCATGTAGGAGGTAGAGCACAGACTCAAATGTTATAAATGTTGTTCTCTGAACAGTATTGCCTGTGTGATGGATGGAAATTACAATCAATGAAGGCAGAGAGGTAGAGTTCAGAGAATCATTTTAAAAGATTCATTTTATTGCTCCACAATAAATAATAAAATAAAAGTCTTACTTGTCTCCAATTCTGAGTCATTATTTTATAACACGTTAGATATACAATGAGAATAACTTGATCAAGCTATGCAGAAGTCAAAAGTCTAATTTCTAATTGGAATCTTCCTTTTAACTGATTGAGAGATGCCTCAGTAGTTAAGAGCACTTACTGCTTTTCGAGAGGACCAAGGTTCGATCATCAGCACCACAAAGCAGCTCACAACCATCTATAACTCCAGCTCCAGGGTATCCAATGTGCTCTTTTGAGACATACAGACTATAGGCATGTATGCAGTGAACAGGTATACATGCAGGAAAACACCCATATAAATAAAATCAATTTAAGCTGCTCTTCTGGAGTACTTTAAAAAAAAAGATTCTTAAAAAAGTAAGAAACAAGAAAAAAAATTATTGGGCTTGAATGAATTGTAAGAAAATGATAAATTGAGGAATTTTATATTATTGGGTATATTATCTATGAATATATATTTAGATCACCACTTATGGTCATGATCAGTGATCCTAGAATGGTTATTAATGATTACAATTGAAAGAATCTCTCATTTGACAAACTTGACAATGAATACCTAATTAAATAAATTGCCTATGGCCAATCATGCTTCTTTTAAATTACTGATTTTATTTTATTTTTATGTGTTCTTGTGTTTCCCTGAATGTATTTCTTCGTATTGTTTGTTTCTGATGTCCATGGGAGTCAGAAGAGAGCAGTGCATTTCCTGGAACTGAAGATACAGACGATTATGAGGCAACCATTATGTGGGTGCAAGGAATTGAATCTAAGTCACCTGCCACAGCAACAAGTGCTGTTAACAGCTGAGCCCGCTCTCTAGCACTGGGTTTGTTTATTTTAAACAACAACACACTTTGCCTTTAAAAAATCTGAGTACTGATTACAGAGGGGAGAGAGTAAGGAGGCTGTGTCTGGCTCCCACTCTCACAGCCATTGCAGTAGATTGAGCTCCATAGAGACAGTGCTGGGGCAAGCGAGAACCTGATGGGTGCTGGGAGACTCTGTGCCTCACGGAGGAAAATCAACTAAACATGGGCAAAGGAGATCCTAAGACGCCAAGAGGCAAAATGTCCTCATATGCATTCTTTGTGCAAACTTGCCAGGAGGAGCACAAAAACAAGCACCCGGCTGCTTCTGTCAACTTCTCAGAGTTCTCCAAGAAGTGCTCAGAGAGGTGGAAGACCATGTCTCCTAAAAAAAGGGGGAAATTTGAAGATATGGCAAAGGCTGACAAGGCTCGTTAATGAAAGAGAAATGAAAACCTACATCCCCCCCAAAGGTGAGACCAAAAAGAAGTCCAAGGACCCCAATGCACCCAAGAGGCCTCCTTCGGCCTTTTGCTTGTTCTGTTCTGAGTACCGCCCCAAAATCAAAGGCCAGCATCCTGGCTAATCCATTGGTGATGTTGCAAAGAAACTAGGAGAGATGTAGAACAACACTGCAGCTGATGACAAGCAGTTCTACAAGAAGGCGGCTGCCAAGCTGAAGGAGAAGTACGAGAAGGATATTGCTGCTTACAGAGCTAAAGGAAAACCTGATGCAGTGAAAAAGGGGGTGGTCAAGGCTGAAAAGAGCAAGAAAAAGAAGGAAAAGGAAGATGAGGAGGATGAAGAGAATAAGGAAGAGGAATGAGGAGACGAAGATGATGATGAATAAGTTGGTTCTAGCGCAGTTTTTTTTCTTGTCTATAAAGCATTTAACTAACACCCCTGTACACAACTCACTTCTTTTAAATAAAATAAAATAAAATGTAAGGCTGTGTAAGATTTGTTTTTAAACTGTACAGTGTCTTTTTTTGTATAGTTAACACACTACCGAATGTGTCTTTAGATAACTCTGTCCTAGTGATATTTTCAGTAGCCACTAACCTTGCCTGGTACAGTCTGGAGGTTGTAAATTGGCATGGAAATTTAAAGTAGGTTCTTGTTGGTGCACAGCACAAATTAGTTATATATGGGGACAGTAGTTTGGTTTTTCTTTTGGTTTTATTTTTGGCTTTTGTTTTTTTTTATCCATCTTCAGTTGTCTCTGATGCAGCTTATACGAAGATAATTGTTGTTCTGTTAACTGAATACCACTCTGTAATTGCAACAACAACAAAAAATGCGTCTGTTTTGTTGACATTCTGAATGCTTCTAAGTAAATACAATTTTTTATTAGTAAAAAAAAAATCTAAATATTATAATGCCTATATTATAGACAAGAGAAGTGAAGAAAGATAGACAATGATGATTTCTGAAGTCAGAGAATATGAAATTGTAGAATAAGTGGAGAAATATTTCTCATTCTATCACACCACACTGTGTAAGTTTCTATGTGTTCACATGAATGCATGTGTGTAATTTTAGAATTTTACTAACAAAGATAATGTAAAGGGGAATTGCTTAAGTATAAAACTTTTTTAACATTTATTGACTGAAAAATGTGCTAGACACTATTAATTATATAATTTTATATCATGATACAAGAAAGCTGAAACAATTATTATATATAGGTCCTACATACTATATTGAAAGTTTGCCCCCTGGTTGATATTTACAATAAAGAAGCAA
>NC_045030.1:71656087-71668846 GCF_008632895.1 Mastomys coucha | reverse complement strand
CCTGGAACACACTCTGTAGACCAGGCTCGCCTCAAACTCAGAAATCTGCCTGCCTTTGCCTTCCAAGTACTGGGATTAGAGGTATGCACCACTACTGCCAGGCTGTATGAGACATCTTTTAAAAATAATCATTCTCACAGGGCAGTGGTGATGCATGCCTTTAATACCAGAACTTGGGAGGCAGAAGCAGGCGGATTTCTGAGTTTGAGGTCAGCCTAGTCTACAGAGTGAGTTTCAGGACAGCCAGGGCTAAACAGAGAAATCCTGTTTCAAAAAACCAAAACAATAATAATAATAATAATAATCATTCTCATCTTATATTTTTCTATTTTGGGTTCAAAGGAGTGAGCAAGGCAGTTGTGTCTAGCCTATTTGGCTAACAAAGACACTCAGTACAAAAGTTTATTATTATAAAAGTTAAACCAAGTACATTGAATAATAAAATATCTGAAGTAGCACATTCACATCATATTATGACATGCTTAGTGTTCACCTTCAGACAAAAATAATTTTAAGATTTTCATTTATGTTGGAAGAAAAACAGCAAAGTAATATGCTAGAGAATTTTTCTTGTTGTTGCCTATGAATTTCTATTCTGTTCTAATTTTTATGATTATTTTATTTATATTTATTTATTTATTTATTTATTTATTTATTTATATATTTCAAATGTTATCCCTTTTACCAGTTTCCCCTCAAGAAAGCCCTATCCCATCCTCCCTCCCCCTGCTACTATGAGGGTGTTCACCCCCCCACTCCCACCTCCCCACCCTGGCATTCTACTACACTAGGGCATCAATCCTTTATAGGACCAAGGGCCTCTCCTCCTATTGATGTCCTACAAAGCCATCCTCTGCTACATATGCAGCTGGAGCCATGGTTCCTGGCATGTGTACTCTTTGGTTGGTGGTTTAGTCCCTGGAAGCTCTGGGGGGTACTGGTTGGTTAATATTGTTGTTCTTCCTATGGGTTGCAAACCCCTTTAGCTCCTTCAGTCCTTTCTCTAACTCCTCCATAGGAGTCCCTATACTTAGTCCAATTGTTGGCTGCCAGCATCTGCCTCTGTATTGCCAGGCTTCGAAAGAGCCTCTCAGGAGACAGATATATCAGGCTCTTGTCAGCAAGCACTTCTTGAAATCAACAATAGTGTCTGGGTTTGGTGTCTGTATATGGGATGGAATGTCAGCGGATACTGGCAAAAATGTGGAGAAAGAGGAATATTCCTCCATTGCTGGTGGAATTGCAGGCCAGTAGAACCACTCTGAAAATCAGTCTGGTGGTTCCTCAGAAAATTGGACATGGTACTACCTGAGGACCCAGTTATACCACTCCTGGGCATATACCCAGTAGATGGTCCAACATTTAATAAGGGCACATGCTCCACTATGTTCTTAGCAGCCTTATTTATAATAGCCAGAAGCTGGAAAGAAACCAGGTGTCATCCGACAGAGGAATGGGTACAGAAAATGTGGTACATTTACACAATGGAGTACTACTCAGCTATTAAAAACAATGAATTTATGAAATTCTTAGGCAAATGGGTGGAACTAGAAAATATCATCCTGAGTAAGGTAACTTAGTCACAAAAGAACACACATGGAATGCACTCACTGATAAATGGATATCAGCCCCAAAGCTTGGAATACCCAAGGTACAATTCACAGATCACATGAAGCTCCAGAAGAAGGAAGACCAGAGTGTGGATACTTCATTCCTTCTTAGAAGGGGAAACAAAATACCCATGGGAGGAGATACAGAGACAAAGTGGGGAGCAGAGACTACGAATTTCAACTCAGTTTGATTGATCAAAGAATATGAGAAAACAGACATTACTTATGAACTTTATCTTTCACTTATATGTCAATGTAATGTATTGTCTCTAATGGAGGGACTAGGATACAAATTTTCAGTTTATAGATTCTTTTATTACAGGAAACAACTTTATAAGATAGTTCAAATATATTTATGCACTTTTAAATTTCATCTATGTAATTTACAAATGATCTCATTTTTAGTAGCTCAAAGATATTTTTATTAATCATTTTATTTGATTACATTTCAAATGATATCCCCCTTCCCGGTTACCCCTGCACTCTCATACCAGCTCCCATATCTCCCCCACTGTACTTCTATGAGGGTGCTCCTCCACTTACTCGCTCACTCCTGCCTCACTGCTCTAGCATCACCCTAGGCTGGGGCATTAAACCTCCACAGGACTAAGGCCCTCTCCCTTTGATGGCATATAAAACCATCCTCTGCTACATATGTATCAGGAGCCATGGATCCCTCCTATACTCTTTGGTTGGTGGTTTAGTCTCTGGGAGGTCTGGGTGACCAGTTAGTTGATATTGTTCTTCTTACGGGGTTGCAATCCTCTTCAGGTCCTTCAGTTCTTCCCATAGCTATTACATTGTGGTCCCTCAATGCTCAGTTTGATGATCGGCTGTGAGTGTCTGCATCTGTATTGGTCAGGTGCATAGACTGAAGGAAAGGCTATCCAGAAACTGTCTCACCTAGGGAACGATACCATCTGCACTCACCAAACCCTGACATTATTGCTGATGCCAAGAATCTCTTACTCATAGGAGCCTGTTCTCTTAGAGGATTACCAGCACCTGACCAATACAGATATAGATACTCAAATATATTTTTTTAAAAGCTAATTAGCAGACTATTTGGGAATTAGGGGTTAGATCATTAAATAAATAAGAACAAAGTCTCAGATATAGAATGGTAACAATTATAAGCTAATAATGCTACTTAAAAATTGAAATGGTTTGAAAAACATTTAAGATACTGCAGGGTAATTCCAATAGTATGGCTTGGTCTTTTTCTATTATGGTTCTACTTGCTTTCTATTTAAAATAATTCAAATTCCTTCTTCTCAGATTTTACCAAGGAAATTTTAAGGCATCAGTTTCTGTACTGTATTTTTAGAAGAGGTGAGGAACATTTTAATGTTGATATTAGATCAGGATCAAAAAAGTAAATAAATAAAGCTAGATGTCATACAGAGCAAACTTGACTAAATGTATATGCTGTATCACAAAGAAACAGTTTAGAACCTGAGTATGTTTAAGAACAAATCTTTTATTCTGTGGTCTTGCATAAGATTCTGTAATCTTTTTCAGATTCAATTTCAACATTAATAACACTGGGGAGATAACATGTTTCACAAAAAATTATATACAGACAAAAATAAAATGAAGTGTATAAGATAATATACTTCAAATTTTGCCAAAGAATAGTTGTGTAAATCTCCTCCTGCTACCAAATGACAATGGTAAAAAGAAGGCCGGGAAGTATGGAGCATGGCTAAACAGTGCGACACTTGACTTAAAAGCTCTGAATGCAATACCCATCATATTACAAAAGTTAAACTTTTAAAAGCCACATATTTTATTCTTTCTTTCTTTCTTTCCTTCTTTCTTTTCTTTCTTTTTTTAAGAAAGGTTTCTCTGTGTAGCCCCAGATGTCCTGGAACCTGTTCCACAGATCACCCTGGCCTCAAACTCAGAGATCTGCCTGCCTCTGCCTCCTGAGTGCTGAAATTAAACATGTGAGCTATCACGGCCGGACAGCCACAATATTCTGATTCCTGTAATAGTGTAATAGTATATTATTCTCTCAATGGGCAAATCATATGCCTAATTAGAATACATAGAATTTTCAAATATAAAAGTGACATACAGTACTTTCATAGAGAACTAATGCAAATTAATGTGTTAAAACTTCCAATATACACATTTTAGTCTACAATGAATATGTAAAACTTAATAAAATGTATCTCTAGGGATCAGATATGGCTAGTAGTAGAATGGTTGCCCTGGCAATGACATGTATAAGGCTGGTAATGTCCTGACTTAAATTTCCAGCACTAAAAGAAAAATAGACGTAGAGATATACAGACACATACACAGAGACAGAAATAGAGGGAGACAGAGAGATATACAAAGAGAGAGGCACACAGTGAGAGTTATACGAATATAGCAAGAAGAACAATTATTGAACTACCCTCTCAAGGGGCTTTCTAGCTTTCCTTTTGAACACCGTGACTGGAAAGATTTGCATGCTGTCCTCAGGGTGTGACTTCAAAATTGGCAGGCCTGAAGCTTTCACGAGTGAAAAAGGAATCAGTTACTATATAGTTGGGTAGAACAAGCTTGATTTTTTTTCTTTTCTCCATTTAAGTTATGTTGGAAACTTTACTGTTCCCTAAGATCTCCAAATTGGGTTCACATGGTAAAGCCTGAAAGTTCACTTAACTTCCCTCTGACCCATCCACATTGTGGCCCTTTAAATGCATCACCAAGCCCTCAGTGAAATTTCCATAGTGCAATATTTAAAATATAGATTTACCTGCAGATGTCATTGTCCTTTTGCAAGATAAAATACACTGGAGGACAATGAGTCTGTTTGGTGTTAGACTCACCACAATTCAAGAAAAGCACCAGGAAGCATATATGAGACCATGCCTACTCCATAACAGCTTTGTACAATGATTTCCTACGATAACCTTACCTAGTGAGCTTCACTCACAAATGCTAATAAAATAACTACTCTATAAGCAATATTCCCCTTTTCTCCACAGTTAGTTTAGTACCATTTCTGTATTTGCTCGCATTTCTTTGGCCCACTTGCTACTAGGCAATGTTCTCAAAGGGACTACATAAAATTTTCTATTTCTAAGCCATATAAGTCAACAGTTTTAAATAGAAGAAAATTTAGTTAGGAGGTTTATATTATAAAAAAAACATTAGTTATGAGGAAGTCCATTAACCAATTCTAAATTAAAGTGAGATTGAAATAAAATTATAGTAGAGCATGTATAAAAGAACATGTGATATTCACATGGATACCAAAATGAATCCATTATCCTAAGTACTCTTCCAGTAATAGTAAATGAATTCATACTGATGGCACACTTAAGATCATATGAAATCTAAAAATATAAATGTCAAAATATCTATATATGGTTCAGTCTTACAATTTACCTTTCTACTGCACGGCATATACAATGTCAAAAGGAATCTATGCAAATGATTTTAGTCTAATATTTTTGGCTTGGGAATCAAGCTTGATTATTATAAATGGAGATTTATGTAAATCAAAGGGGCAGATGATAAATTTCATGGCTTGGTCATGGCAAAAATGGCAAATTTCACAGTAAGTCTCTGGCTAATGTACACACACACAACCACAAATATAATCAGTTTAGCTGCTAAGTAAATTATACTTCTGGATTGAAAATTAGGGTATGGGTATACCAGAGTATATTCTCATTTAAGATGCCCTGAAAACTATACCCTAAACTAATGAATCTAGAAGTTTTTCTACTGCAGAATAGTGATATGCTACATAGTTATCAAATAATTTCATATATTTATTGCTACTTGTAAAAATAGAAACTCATAGGTAATATTTAAAAGTAATGATTTATATTTTAAATGTGGGGTCTCACTGAATTTGCTTTAATGATTTAAAAATCACATGACTTTCTTTAAACTTTTGTCACATATCACTGGTGTAAAATTACCAAATTATGAATACAGTTTTCTAATTAAAGAAGGAATGGGTATTAGATAATATGAGGCAAGACAAAAGGCCGTAGATGACTTTTGAGTCTGTTGAAGGAAGAGCTTGTTACATGCTAAAATGGGCATGTGTTCAAACAGGCCTGAAAAGAAATATTTAACAATTTCTTACATTAGCTCATAGTACATCACTACAAACACAGTTTTCCTGCCTAATATCACGTTCTTAAACTTAGGAGGCCAATTCATTGCTATTGCTAACAATACAGGTTTTTACAGTTTAGTAGTCCATTCCAAAGCAATTTACCATAATGGTATAGGCACATGTTTACATGGGCACAATACACAGACACAGAAACAGACACACAGAGACATGCACACACACACGCACACGCACACACACACACACATACACACACATATACACAGGCATGGACACATACTTCATGTCATCTTAGCTAAGAAATAAAGGTGCTCACAAAATACAACAGACAAGAATCTCAAAGACGACCTGAAGGGTTTTTTTGTTTGTTTCCTTTTTTTACTTTTTTTTATTGGATATTTTATGTATGTACATTTCAAATGTTATGCTATCTCCTGGTTTCCCCTCCGGAACCCCCCCATCCAATCCCCCTCCCTCTGCTTCTATGAGGGTGCTCCCCTCCCACCCACCCCCACGCACCTCACCACCCTGGCATCCCGTACAATGGGGAATCGAGCCTTCACAGGACCAAGGGCCTCTCCTCTCATTGATGCCATCCTCTGCTACATATGCAGCTGGAACCATGGATACCTTCATGTGTACTCTTTTGTTTTTTGGTTTAATCCCTAGGAGCTCTGGGCAGGAGGGGGGATAGGGAGTCTGGTTGGTTGATATTGCTGCTCTTCCTATGGGTTGCAAACCCCTTCAGCTCCTTCAGTCCTTTCTCTAACTCCTCCATAGGAGTCCCTATACTCAGTCCAATGGATGGCTGCAAACATCCTCCTCTGTATTGGTCAGGCACTGGCAGAGCCTTTCAAGAGACAGCTATAACAGACTCCTGTCAGCCAGCACTTCTTGGCATCAGCAATAGTGTCTAGGTTTGGTGGCTGCATATGCAATGGATTCCCAGGTGGGGCAGTCTCTGGATGGCCATTCCTTCAGACTCTGCTCTACATTTGGTCCCTGTATTTCTTTTACAAAGAAGCCCTTCTGGGTTAAGAACTTGGAGATGAATTGGTGGCTCCATCCTGCAAACAGGAGCCTTGCCTAACTTTTGGGTATGCTCTCTACAGATTCTCTATCCCGTTTATTGGGCATTTCAGCTAATCTCATCCCTGTTGGGTCCTGGGAGCCTCTTGCTCTCCTGGCATCTGGGACTTGCTGATGGCTACCCCAGGTCCCAATCCCCATTGCTACACACCTCTGTTCAAATTCCTGACCCTCTTTATATCATCCCAGTCTCCTGTCATACCTGATCCTGTCCCCTCTTTTTCCCCTACCCCTCTTCTCTTTCTCTCAAGTCCCTCCCACCTTCTACCTCCCATGAGTATTTTGTTCTCCTTCAAAGAAGAACTGAAGTACCCACACTTTGGTCTTCCTTCATATTGAGCTTCATATGGTCTGTGAATTGGATCTTGGGTATTCCAAGCTTTTGGGCTAATATTCACTGAGTATATACCATTTGTGTTTTTTTGGTGATTGGGTTACCTCACTCAGGTTGATATTTTCTAATTCCATCCATTTGCCTACGAATTTCATGAATTCATTGTTTTAATAGCTGAATAGTACTCCATTGTGTAGATGGACCACATTTTCTGTATCCATTCCTCTGTTAAAAGACATCTGGGTTCTTTCCAGCTTCTAGCTATTATAAATAAGGCTGATATGAACTTGGTGGAGCATGTGTCCTTGTTATATGTTGGAGAATCTTTTGGGTATATGCCCAGGAGTGGTATAGCTGGGTCCTCCAGTAATACTATGTTCAATTTCCTGAGTAATCACCAAGCTGATTTCCAGAGTGGTTTTACCAGCTTGCAATCCTACCAGCAATGGAGAAGTGTTCCTCTTTCTCCACATCCTCACCAGTATCTGCTGTCACCTGAGTTTTTGATCTTAGCCATTCTGACTGATGTGATGTGGAATCTCAGGGGTTTTTTGATTTGCATTTCCCTGATGAATAAGGATATTGAACATTTCTTTAGGTGCTTCTTGGCCATTCAAGTTTTCTCAGCTAAGAATTCTCTGCTTAGTTCTGTTCACCATTTTTTAATAGGGTTATTTGGTTCTCTGGAGTCTAACTTCTTGAGTTCTTTGTATATACTGGATATTAGCCCTCTATCAGATATAGGATTGGTAAAGTTCTTTTCCCAATTTGTTGGTTGCCATTTTGTCCTACTGACAGTGTCTTTTGCCTTACAGAAGCTTTGCAACTTTATGAGGTCCCATTTGTCAATTCTTGATCTTAGAGCATAAGCCATTGGTGTTCTGTTGAGGAAATTTTTCTGTGCTCATGTGCTCAAGGCTCTTCCCCACTTTCTTTTCTATTAGTTTCAGTCTATCTGGTTTTATGTGGTGGTCCTTGATCCACTTGGACTTGAGTCTTGTACAAGGAGATAGGAATGGATTGATTTGCATTCTTCTACATGCTAACTGCCAGTTGAACCAGCACCAATTATTGAAAATGCTGTCTTTTTTCCACCAGATGGTTTTAGCTCCTTTGTCAAAGATCAAGTGACTATAGGTGTGTAGGATTATTTTTGGGTCTTCAGTTCTATTCTATTGATCTACCTGCCTGTCACTGTACCAATACCATTCAGTTTTTATCACTATTGCTCTGTAATACAGCATGTGGTCAGGGATGGTGATTCTCCCAGAAGTTCTTTTATTGTTAATAATTGTTGGGGCCCATTTTGGCCCTGGTTTGGGCCTTGACGACAAACCTAAGCCTGGATCGAATTTCTGTAGCCTTGTGTGAGAGCCTAAGCCTGATTGGAGTTGAGACCTGTCTCAGTCACTTCTGCATCTGGGTGACTCAGCAAGACCTGTTTGGCCCTACCTCTGCCCTACCATTGCTGATGTAGAGCTTTGCCATTGGCCCTGTCAGCCACTACATATCCTCTGTCACACTTCCCAGCCTCCTAGGTCATCTTACCCCACCAAAAACCCCTCCCTATGTTCTGAACTTATATGAGTGAGAGGCTGATGCCATAAAGTTGAGTTCCTGCTTTGACAAGAATCCAGGCTTGGTGTGTTTCTTTTGAGCCATCAATACTCACCATGCTGCTCAGCCCTGGAGAGACCCCAGCAGGCCAGGACCTCTCTCCTTTCACCTGGACCTGCTGGCAAGGAGCTGGCAAAGAATACTTTTCACTATCCTGAGTTTTTGATTATTCCAAATGAATTTGCAAATTGGTCTTTATAACTCTATAAAGAATTGAGTGAGAATTCTGATGGGGATTGTATTGAATCTGTAGATTGCTTTCCGCTTTATTTAGTGAATTCTTCTTAGTTTTAAGATTTATAAGCTCTAATATGTAGAAAGATTTTAATCTCCAGAAAAATATGTGACTGGACATTTCCTAGTCAATTGAAGCAGCTTCAGAATTATAGCAACATAGTCAGGCTAAATATAGGTAACTGTTTGGCCTGTGGTTTACACAGAACTAAATTACAATCTTAAAGTAGTAATTGAATCTTTGGATGTTCTCTCAAAACAAAAGTGTTAATATTTTTCTGCAGTTACATTCCCAAACATCCATTGTTCACATCTTTTCCAGGAAGAATCAACAAAAGAGCATGGCCACAGTCATTTTATCAGCATGAACAAATAATCAGAAGTCTAAGATTAGGAGTGCTTCACTGTCAAGGTCTAATCTCCTTTAAGAACAAGGTGGTTGTCCTGTCAGAATGGGTTCTCTCCCCAGTTCAGGTATAATTTCCTACTTTGGATAATTTAGAGTTCAATACTCTGTTGGATACTTCATTATTGCAGCATTTTCTCTGTCCAATCACATTAGGGCAGTGACAGGCCTGTGATTGGACAGGAATAGAGAGGTGGAGCTAAAGTTGGAGGAGAAAGGTCAGGAGCAGGAGCAGAAAGTTTTTCATCATGGAGTCAGAGGATGATGACAAGTCAGACCCCTGGTGGTTATACAACCAAGCAAAGGTTTTACAAAAGCAGATTAATTGGGTTAGAACATTGTCTTTATTATTTGGTTCTGAAATTAATGTATTGGCATCTTGTAAATTGTGATCTTATTATTATATAAACCTAATTTGGATATTAAGGCCTTAAGAGTCATGCTTTACCTACTGGGTCCTAGGTACTATCTAGAAGAATGATTATGGGGGTGTGTAAAGAGTTGCAGGTGAGCGAGATGTGCAGCTTGCTGGGAGAAAATAACAAGAACCCACTGAAACTTAATGTTGAGGCCGGACGGTACCAGTACAGGAACGTGGAACAGTAGGAAAGGGAGTTTGCGGGGTGGATTCATTTTTTATTAATCTTCGCAACACTTCACTACATTGGGTGCCTCACACATTTAACTAAGCTAAGTAGAAGGAAAGCCTATCTGGGGAAACAGCCTGCTTGCCTGGCCCTTTTGCAAATAGGGCTGGTTTGAACAAAGCATCAGGAAATAAGAGATTTGGCATTTTTTCAGTTCATCTGTTCAATGAAAGTAGCCAAAGTAGATGATTTTTGTCTGAATCATGAAGTTTGGCAGTCTTTGTCAAAGAAATTACCCATAGAATTACCAAACCTCCATTTCACACAGTTCCACAACCCATATATGTCACCAGTTTTTTGAGGATCCCATCACTTGTCCTGACATCATTCCCATTTGTTAAATAAGATGAGCAGTAACTTGGATCACATCTCATCAGAAAGCAATAGAAAACCTTCAGGTGAGATCTGTAAATTACTATGTAGTTATGCTTGAACAGAAAACACAATGGCAAAACCAAACACAAAGTGTTTGACATTGGGTTGAATATATAATTCATACTTACTGTAGCCTTCTTTGGAGTTATTTTATGAGTAATAAGTTCTCTTAGGAAACACATGTCAAGGGAGATGCAAAGGCACGGGACCATGGCATTTCTATTTTGCACTATCTATTACGGTACACCTTCTAAAGACATATTGTGTATGTAACTGAGCTAAGTTTCTAGAAGTTGATTTTTCTTTTTTGAAGGACCTAAATACAAACCAGTGTGAAAGTTCATCATTATCTACCAAGAGTCCTGACTTGCCCTATCATTTCTACCTCATTCTGACTTTGTTATGATAGTACTTAGAAACTAGAGGGGTATAGTCCAAGCTCTTCCAAATATCATTGCCACCCATCTGGCATTATAGATGTCCTTTTCAAATTCTGTCTCTACATTTTCATGCAGTATTAGTCATATTGTAGCAGCTTCCCCTAAATAAATGTGTCTGCAATCTGACTGGCAGTAGAATCATAAAACAGTTTAGATTGTGTATGTTTATGTGTGTGTACAGTTACTCACTCACACATGCACACTCATGTAAAGATGTGTGCACATACATTGGACATATATAGACATACTTGTTTGCTTTCTAAATACCTCTTGAAAGAAATGAATATAATTTATTTCCCATAATGAAAAGCAGGTATTTATTGCTGTCAACTACACCCTGTACATACCCATCCAATCCATCTGTGTCCGTAGTGTAGTTGGTGGCTATGTGGAATATGGTCAGCAAACTCCTGACATGCTTACTAAAATACTAATGTGACTACTTCAACATGAACTTTAGTGTCATACTCATCTGAATAGGAGAATATCCAATGTCTGTACACAAATAACATGATGTACTCTAAAATAACCCACAAGAAAGATTTTATCACTTCCTACCATTGGTATCAACTGATCTCCCTCACTGAAAAATAAACTGCAAGAATTAAAAAGTACATATCTGCTTACCTTGGTTTTAAAACTTTTCAACTCTATTTTAAATATTAGACTAAGGTAAAATGTAAAAGAAATACTAGAATTTGGATGAACCATGGGTTCAGTTCACATTTAGTATTATTTCTATCTTGAGAAGAAGCACTACATCTGTAAAATTTTCAAAGTTTCAAGCACAATGCAGAATAATTGACTACATTATTATCTATTCAGTTCACATAGTTTAACATTTGTTTATGCAAACCATATAATTGGAAACTCTGTCCGTTTTCTGCTTGTGCTAAGTGTTCTGTGTATAAATACTTTTTTCATAGTAGATAAATAGGGTTTTTATTTAGGTCTTATCACATTCATATTACATATTCATTGATTTCTAAACTGCCTTAAACAGCTCTGTAGCTGAGAAACATTATGAATACAGCTTTGGCACCTTGGTATTAAATTTGCATACCAGGTCACGCGTCACTTGAAATACATGCAAAATTGCACTGTGGCTATTTTATTACAAGCTACAAAAGATATTCAGGAACTGCATATAACATCAAAATAAATTAAAATGGATCAAAGACCAACAAGAAGCCACCTTTTTATTGTTTTGTGATGCCTAAAGCCATTTAGACGATCTAGTCAATAAACAAAGTTAGACTAACAATTTTTAGTCTTCCTTGTTGTATACTGTAATTACTGAAGGCTAACACAATTTTTATTTATAACATAACATCAGGACTGACTTTTGTAGTAGTTAAGAGTTTAATATTAAATCTACTCTATTATGACACCTGCAATGACATGTGTACTCTAGATACTCCTGTGTGTGCTTGTCACCATACTAAAAGTATACTTTGTTGAAATATTCAGCATTTGCCCTTCTGAAATGACCTGACATTTATTAAAATGTATCAACATCCTATTTTAAATTACCTGTTCTGGTATTTTGTATTTAAATAAATCACCAAAACATTTTCAGGCTAACTTGATGACATATAGTAGAAATGAGGAATGATTGCATTATTTCTAGATACAGTTACATTTTTTAAGTATACAAAAGGCTCATGCCCATAGACTTGTGCTTTACATATACAATATTACTTCTAAGCCTTTAACAACCCAATAGCCTAAGATGTTCGAATATAAAGATGATTCATCACAATGTCAAAAGTCAGAATTGTAGACTTACATACATTAGTTTGTCTGAGGAGAGAAACTAGAAATAAGAAAATTATCTACCCATTTGGAGAAGATATGAAAATAGTTTTTTTATATGTAGAGAAGAGAACATGGTAAGAGAAAATTGTATAAATAATAACC
>NC_045030.1:71650224-71655567 GCF_008632895.1 Mastomys coucha | reverse complement strand
ATATATATATATATATATCTTCTGAGATTGCTCATTTGAGAACATTTAAAGGGATTTAGGGGCCCAAAGACATTTGAAAAGAATCTGAAGTACAAAACCTTTAAGTTTTTCATATCTTTTCCTTAATCTGTAATATTTACCTTAATGAGGCCTATTGTGGTTGCCTTACTTATTCAATTGAACATGTAAAATGTTAAGACATATGGGTATATTGGAATGGGACTAATATACTTTCCATATGGCATAGACATGAGTCTTTTAGGGGTTAGCAGATGAACTATGAGAGATCAAATAATGCCTTCATTAAAGATGTTCTTTGACCCTCTCAAAAGGTTATTTTACAAAGCAGTGTGATTAAATAAAGGCTCTTGAAATAAAGATGTTGTCTTGAATCCTATTAGCTCCATGTAATAAATGACACAAGTTCATCAAAATGGAAGAGACAGTAAAGAGAGTCAGTGGGAAAAAAAGATAATGTAACAAAAAAACCAGAAGTATATGTGACATGAGATGCAAAAGTCAGAGAAAAATTTAAAATGCTGTATTGGCTCTGATGATGAGGAAAAAAAAATCACATATCAAAGTAAAAAGAGATAGAGGTTAGAATGTCACTAGAAAACAGCCCTGGAGTTTGTTCTAATGCATTGTGTTTAAAGAGTTGATAACATAGGTGCTGGGAATTTAGCTAAGTGGTAGGATGCTTGCCTAGCAAGCACATGGCTCTCTGTTCGGTCCTCAGCTCTGGAAAAAGAAAAAAGTTGATAACATCAATAAGTCAGAACTGAGGCAGTTGAATAAGAAAGTGTTACTTATTCTTAGAAATAAGTGAAATTTGGTTCCTTGTTGTGTGGAATGGGTATGTATTTCTAATGAGGGCTTTTATGTAAGTGATCACACAATGCCAAGGAGGTTAGATTTAGTTTGGGTTTAGCATAAAAATTCCTATTTTGAAGAAGAAAAAAACTCTGCTGGCTAGTGGGGTGGCTCACTTTTGGATTTTGCCTGGCTCCTCAGATATACCACCTGAGATAATGATTTCTAGTCAGGATCACTTTCTCTAAACCATGCTTTTTAAAAGGAACAAATTTATTCAAAGCACTATTATAGACCACCGTGTGAAATTCCCACATTCTTAGCAGTCTAAGAAATGTTTAATTTATGTTTATGTATTCTTATTCAAAATGTTAGTTAACAGCCTGTAGGGACCCAGTAATAGGACCTTTTTTCTTTTTTATGTTTATTAGCTACATTAATGACTGTTTCTGCAATTCCACAGCAAAGACTTTTGTTAATGAACGCCAATTAATTCTGAAATGATTTTAAACAAAGGGTGATGAGAATAACCAATCAACCATGACAGTGAGGAGAGCAAGCAAGCTGTTGTGGCCCAAATTTCCTGTGTTGATTATTGGCTGTCAGATGGTATTGTTATTCCTCAAGCCTGTCTTCAAATTCCATGTGCAAGAGTTCTCCTGGAGTGCCATTATCTCAGTCATACTTGGGGGTCCTTCTTCAAGTGGCATATGGTTTATGTTTAGTAGATCATGTACAGAGTTGGAATGAGGGTAGAAGTAAAACTAAGTGCATAGAAAATTATGTGACCATGTTAAATGGCAGCTAAATTGTGCCTTATGATGCTTCTATTTCATGGATCAAAACAGACATTCTACTTTCAAAATTCTAAAGCAACACATTCTCAAACACTGACAACTATGATTTTCTTAAGCACATTCATTATAATTGATAACAGTAATACATACACACACACACACACACACACACACACATACACAGAGAGAGAGGGGGGGACAGGAAGAGTGAGAATGAGAGTGAGTGAGAGAATGTACACTTATCTTTCGAGAGCTAAAGCATCAGCCTTCAAAACATACTGAGGCTGATTCAATATAGTGGCACCAATGTGTTATTTGTAGAATGAAAATACAAGTTTCATTCACAGTAGTTACAGAGTTTATAAATTTCACTGCCAACTCCCATATCTCATACCACAGAAGTGTGAGTATGCAGAGTTCCCTACAGGTTTAAAGACATTAGTGCCAGAGAACACACTACTGACTTGAAGTTACTCTTTTACTAAAAGAACATTCTTCATAAGAGATCATGAGGAAGCAATTCTTAGCCAACTTTATAGCTTCCCATATTGGGGCACTTCATTATTTTAAACAACTGTAATTTTCACAGACATACTCATTCCATTGAAGCAATGAATGAATTATTTGTAGGCAACCTAATTACTTCCTTTCCCTTGTCAGGCAAGATCTAATGGACTTTGGGTTTCACATGTGTGAAAGATGTAATACTGTCTATACAAAGGAAGTGATGGCTTTTCTTCAAGTGGTTTTATGCAGAAGACCAGAAATAATCATCACATCAGATCAGTTAAAAATGTGTAGTTAAACAATTCACCTATGTGAGGAATCTGTTGGGAAATAATAAAAATATTAGCATTGCCATTCCTAAGTTATATATCAATATCAGTATTGCTTCCAGCAGATGCAGGGTATGCATATTTGTGTAGATACTCATGTAGTGTCATAAGTGACCTAGATCTTCTCTGACCACCTACTTAGAAAAACTCATACATCCTTTGCTAAGAGTGTTTACTATCTTCACAGGACTGAGTCTTCATTCTTGGAATTATCCTTCTCCATCAAGAGGGACCAATACATGTTTGTGACAATTTTCCTCAAGGCACAATTACTGGTTGATGCAGCAGTATAAAAGCCTGACACTTGAACTTATCTCAGAGCCACATTAAAGTGTTGTTCCATTTTCTTTTCAAGGGTTTCTTCCCAAATGCACTCCTGATGCATATCCTAATCCTAAGACCAGAATACTGGTAGTATCTTCTGACTCTTTAGATACATTAAACATAACCAATGCAAGCAAATAGGAAACATATTTATATGCTAAGTTATCTATCTATGTACAATTATGTGCATGCATTAACTTAAATGTGGTTTAAATTCTCAAAAATTTAACAGTACATGATTCTTGGTCATTTAAGATTAATCTATCTTATTAACAGGACACTATTTCTCTCTGAATAAGACAAGGATATTGAAACAGCACAAATAATGGCAAGTCAGACTCTCCAGAGCACTGTGTATAATTCATAGGTCCTATGATAATAATCTATAGTGCTGATCATATACCATGACCTAATTACTTACCTTGTTACAATATAGGATAAACCCAAGACTTTCTCTTTAGGGTTATTAGAAAAATAATATAACAGTTTTTGACAAAACCATTTATTCATTTTTAAAATATTCTAGACTAAGATTCCAAAGACCATCATATGATGTTATAATTTGTAAATTTCATTGAATGTTAACTATAAAACCAGTTAACATAAAACAGAGAAGTCTAATCTTTGTTTCTCATGGAACTCTTATAAACCTATGTTGTTGGAGCTTATGTAATTCAATTCTCCAGAAGAATATTTCTAACACATCTACAAATCAGGCAGTAAAGAATGTTTTGTAAGCTAAAAAAATTATGCATTATGAATCTCAAGAATAGGTTTTTTTAGGTAAGGTGAATTTTTCTGTTAATTTTATTTATTAATAATTGTCATCACCGGTAGCTAGGATAGAGGCCAACTTTCATTGACTGGTAACAGTTGTCTGAACGGCTGCGCTGAGGTAGATTCTAAAGTGTAATAAAGATCAGTGGGAACAAATGCTGCAATCAATTACTATTGTTCCCATCTTTATTAGCCAGGTTACTGAATATAAGACTAGGCTACCTTAAATATTCAGTCTCGTTGTGTATAACTATCTGCAATTCAGTTGAAGCTTCAATTATTCCTAGCTATGATGGGGCAATTGTTATCTTTAATACTTTGTAGCCTATGTATGTTCTTTGTGTCACATCAAAAATTTCCTCATTGTTGGGTACTTAGTCAATTCTGGATTATATTCCTTGATTTATCTCCTCAGTTATATCTCCTGGAAAGTGTTTCATGTTCTCTCTTAGTTTCTTGTAGCCTGTGGGTTATACATTTTTCATTCAGTTTATACAATGATTTTTTTTTACCTTTAAATATTCTTGAGAATAGAACTATCACAATATAGGTCACAACTATTACAATATAGGATAAATAGAAAATAAAATTTTTTAATCATTGATCAAAGGGAGAAATACATTTAAAATCTGAAATTCTAGAGGCTGAAGAAATAGATCAATAGTTAAGAGTATGTATAAATCTGCCAGGTAACCCATGTTTGGTTCTTATCACCTAAATCAAGCTGCTCACAATTGTCTGTAACTCCAGATCCAGAAGAATCCTCTGCCTTTAGCCTCCATAAGCACATGCAGTTATATACCTAAATTCACACACCATCACACACACATGAACATAATTAAAACAATTAATATAAATCTTAAAAGAAGAAGTTATATACACTTTATTTTATCCATTGAGGTAACAGGTCCAGAATGTATTTATAGTGCTAGTCAACTAATCAAAGAAGAATTTCTTTAATTACAACCCATATGATTATATACTCCCAGCATTAATAAGACTAGAATGCCATATTCTGTTACTGATACATTTCAGAGACATATCCAGGACTATTTTTGAGCATACTGTTTTTAGTTCTTAAAGTTTTTGATATGTAGCTTCAATGTGTTTTAAATTATATCCATTCATTTGGAATGAACTGATTTAACAAATTTAAACTAGTTCATTTTATAATCTAACTTAAATGGTTGTGAGTCCTATTTTCTCAATGATGTCATTGGAAATAAGAAATATATTATTACTATGTCTGTACACTAAAAATCAAACTGCTTCAAAACTGTTCATTATATACAAAGTACAATTCAAATTATTCTGCTTCAAACCAATATGTTGAATGGTTACACCCCTTGTGGTAGGATCTCCTGTAATCTTTCCTACTTTGTGAACAAGATAAATAAGTCCTAATGACATGATTATGTCCAGAATTGTGCTTCCCACCAAACTGCACTAATTTCTGGAACCTCAGAATGTGACTGTTGTCAAATACAAGATCTTTAAGAAAATAATTAACATTAAATGAAACCAATACAGCAGGCCATAATTTAATTTGACTGATGTCCTTATTAGAGAAGTTTAAAAGAGACATACCACAGGACTAGGGAGATGCTCTAACAGTGAAGAGCACTGGATATTCTTCCAGAAGACCCAAGTTTCATCCATAGCACCCATCTGGTAGCTTAAAAGTGACTAAAACTCCAGTTGTAGAGGATCCAATGCCCTCTTCTGACACTCAAGACAGAAGGCAGCAATGCAGGCAAAAGATGCATAAAATAAATATTTACAGATACACAGAGAGA
>NC_045030.1:71640932-71649112 GCF_008632895.1 Mastomys coucha | reverse complement strand
AAAAATAAAAAAAAAAAAGAGAGCTCTCTATTTGTAATTTATTTCTGAATAGACAAATAAATGATGAATAAAAATCATCTGTGAGGTGACAAATAGATTAAGTTCAGCCAAATGGTTTCTGAGTATCTATGTTTGCTTTCCAAGTGAATCAACTAAGAAGACCTAAGTGTAAGACCTCTCAAATACACATACAAAAAATGAACATTTAGACTGTATCACACAAATATGATATTCTGGCAATAGTAGCACATTAGATCATTAAAATGTGTTTTGGTGCCAAGAGAAAAGAACACGCGTAGGGTCTGACAAAACAATTGACATCAACAGAAGATAGGCCAGTAGAATCTATGAATTAAAAAAAAAAGTTTACTGCTCCAAATGGCCTTAAAACACTCACATTTAAAGTCTATAGACTCTGTGACTGTCTTCGTGGCTATTGGGACATTTGCAGTGCAAATGTTTATATTCATACATAGTAAGAAAGTCTTAAGCAGTAAATGGTCTACTGGAGTGTAAGCATCTGAAAGAAGCCATAGAGCTAAACTGCATGTCCACAAATAATCTACGTTCAAAAAGAAAACCCAGAAATTCCTCAGGATATGTTTGGCTTTTGAAAAAACATCTTTAAAGGTAATTCAATTGAAAGGCATGTGCTTGTAGTACTTGCTATGACTAGCCTAGAAAACTAACAGAGTAAGAAAGTGCACAGTTATTATTAATTGGGATTTTACATAAACGCTAGGCATTGTGCTAGGTAGATGTGAGGGATATACTGGGAAATGAACTCATCTACGCTTCTTCCCCTCAAAAAGTTTCCAGGTTACTGCAGAAGAATCACTAACAAGCAATCAAATTCCAATGTGAGGCATACTTAAGCAGTGCACATATTACACATGGCAGAAACACAGAAGCATGGCTCTTTATATGTGTCACTGGGAAATGAGAAGCATAGAATAAGACAAGATGGTGAGAGAAAATATTAGCTCATTTATACAGTTGGAAAACACTAGAGGAGAGGATGTTGGGACAAGCTAGGAAGTAGAGTAAGGAACAGGTCAAAAAAGGTTTCGAGACTGATGGCTTCCTTGTCTAGAAAATTGTAGCAATAAAAACAGTCTCTGGCTCCAACATAGAAAGTGCAGGGGCAGGGTGAGGATGAAGTAAGAAAATCAGGCATGGAAAGATGCAGAGGAAACGAGGAAAGGAACACTAGGACTCTAAACAAGTAGTTCAAGAAAGGAACTACTGATACATATATATGTATATATATATGTGTGTGTGTGTGTGTGTGTATGTGTGTGTGTGTGTGTGTGTATGTACATACACACACACACTGAAAGCAACATACTGTACAAAAGAACCAGCACATAGTAGGAAAATTTTTCCCTAATATAGGGGGGAAAAAAGAAGAAGATACAGAAAATCCGGACCCTATGGAAGTCCCAATCCTTTACAGTGAGATTTCCTTAGCTACTTCAAATGCTTGAGCATCAGTACCTACTAAACAGGAAGCATCCCTGCAGTCTTCAGTTGTGCCATGAAGAGAAAAACACTGTTTAGAATAATTCCAGGAAGTGAGAGAGACACGTGCTGCTTGTTTCAAGAAGAATTAAACAGAAGGGAAGTCAGAGGCTTAAGGATAATGAGCTTTTACCTAAGTACCAATATCATCTTAAGGAGCAAACTAAATATGTAGAAAACACTAAATATCATCAGCTAAATGATATTTGAAAATATGCTTTTCAACATTTTTCTAGTATGAAAAGTGCTTCTAAATTTTCCATTGCTGCCAAATCAACATGTTGATTTGAATCTGAATGACTCTCCTTCAAAATAAAGAAATAATAACAGCTCCATGTGAAAACGTCAAATCTTTGTAATCCAAATAGATTATTTTGGATCACCAAAAAGTTCAAAGTTATGTCAAAGTGGAAAAAATTACTACTTAAATACTTAGTCTTGGCCACATGTTGAAATAGTTCCCACTGAAACGTGATCTCGCTTGGTCGGTTTTAAACATGGAAATCATAGAATATGGGAGTGAATACTTGCATTTACTTGCCCGCTGTTCCTACAAAAATGCTGATACATTACAACAAAAACATAGAAAATGCACACATCTAAATACAGCCAAGAGATTCCCCTGCTCATCCCCATTGAAACAAACAGAACCATTAGATTCAAGTGTCTCTATGAAGCTAAACAAACAAAAAGAATTCCTCAAGTTTCACAGATTGCCAGTTCTCTATTTGATGAAGCTATTTTTGTTTTATATATACTCCTCTTGTTTTGAAATTATCCTTGGCTGGGAGCAGTTTAGCCCATAGCTAACGAAAAGTTACTCACACAGACAACCTAACACAGTAGTGAATGCTCAGTCAGTATGTACTAATGAGATGTATTCTGATTGAAGAGTAAAAGTAGTAAGGTCACTGCTTTTGTGGACATTTTATGCCAGAATTAGAACTCTAGGTATGAACTCTAGCATCTCTCTTTCCTCAACATTTCATTCATCATATGCAAAATAAGGTCACCAGCTTTATCTTGTGAGTTCTTTTACGCATTAAGCACATCAGAATAGAAATATAATAAGTTATGGTTTTATTAATTTTCATATATACATTCATTTTGATTTGGTTAAAAATCATAGAATTTATAATTTCCACCACTAATATACTATGAAATTCTAACTAAGCTATTTCTGAAATTGAACTTTATATATACTTCTGGCTTCAAATCTCCTAAGACAAAACCCATAGAAAATTAGTTTGAGTTTATGAGAGAAAATAATACATGTGCTTGTATGCCTACAGGAATACACAGCATGTGATAGGAAAGGATAGGCTTTTACCTAGACAAATTTAAGATCAAAGTACTGAGAGTTTACAAAAAAATTAAATAGGTTATTAAATTTTATAAAGGCAATGTGTCATGATATGTGGTTAGAAAGGAGAGTTTTAGCAACTGTGAGAATTAATTTCTGATAACCATAGTGTTCCTTATACAAAGAACAAGCGTTTTTCTCCAATAAGATTTACTTATATATTAAAGATTTTAAACCTTTTATTTGATATTCATAACACTGGATGCCTTCTCCTATACTCAAGGTGTCAAATTTATAGTAAAACAGAGTAGAATCACTATTCATGTTAATTACTGTCATTTAAAGACAAGACCTTGAAATCTCTATGGAAATATCACAGATTTCCCTATATATTCCGTTAGCATTTTACAAGTTGTTGCCATGACATGGGCATAATTGTGTTAATTTTTCAAATTTTGTTAAAATAATATAGACATTATACAATTCTAATTATAAAATTATTTTCAGCCCACAGATATTGTTCCTTTATCTACTTTTTCTCTCCTGTCTCCAAGGAAAAAACATCAATATATGAGTAAAATAGAGAGCTTAACAGAACACTTCTCATTGCCTAAGATTATGGTAAAGGGTAAATTCGCCCATAATAGTTTTGGGGTTTTAACATGATGAATTTTCACTTAAACACCTAGTGTGTGTGTGTGTGTGTGTGTGTGTGTGTGTGTGTGAAGCTTTTCAACAATTATACATTAATTTCAAATTTGCAGTTAGAATTCAGAACTTAAGAATTACTTTAATCTCTTAACATATAATATAGATAATGCTTATGTAATAATGAGTTGTAATAAGACCAAGGTTAAAAGATGTCAATTTTAATTAAAAGAGAAATATTTCAACAATACACCAATACAATAATCATGTGGTTCTCTCCTACCACATGGGTGCGGGTGAGAAAACTAAAATCTACCTGACATTTCACATTTAGCCAAAATGATTTTATTTCTATTTCACAAAATAATTGCAAGTAAAATTTTATTTAGATAACAAATTCTTGGGTTTTTAATTTTTATTGATTAATTTTTTTATTTACATTTCAAATGTTGTCCCCCTTCCTGGTCACCCCTCTGCAAATCCCCATCCAATACCCCCTTCTCCTTTGCCTCTAAGAGTCCTCTGCCTACTTACCCACTCCAGCCTCACCCCTCTAGCATTCTCCTTCACTGGGCAAGCATTAACAGGACTAACCGCCCTCCACAATGATGCCGAATAAGGCTCTCCTCTGCTGCATGTATTAGTAGAAGCCATGGACTGGCAATATATGCTCGTTGGTTGGTGGTTTAGTCCCTGGAGGCTCTGAGAGGCTCAGTTAGCTGAGATTGTCGTTCGTCCTATGCTTGTTTTGCACACAAGTTTGCACCGTGAGGCTCACTTCAAACTTTGGTGCTCTGCTCCAAATGAAGCTTGAGATGAAGTCAAGGATACAGGTGGCCAGGTATATGTTTGTTCAAAGTTGATGAAAGCCTATTTTATTATATTTACTTTTGCATATGTCTGTCTGTGTGTGTTTTGCATGTGCATTTGTGCATACAAACATGCCAAGGTGTGTGAGTGGGGGCTGCAGGACAATTTCCAGAAATCAGTTCTCTCCTTCCACCATGTGAGTTTCAGGAATCAAATTAAGGTCATCAGACTTGGCAGCTCGCACCTTTAGCCTCTAGCCTTTGGTGCTGACAGATATTTTAAGTGGTTACAGGAATTTGTGCTTTAAATGGAGGGCCCAGGCTATAAATGTAGTCTCTGATCCTTAATTTATGCATGATTCCTTTATCTGTCAAACTTCAATATATCTGTTTAAAGCCATTTTAAAGAAATATATGATTTCTCTCGGCAAATTCACTTTTAGTTTCCACATAATAGTACATGACTATGCACAATTTGAAACTAAAGGCACAAAATTAAAGATAACCAAATCTTCCACCAGAATTAAATTTGTTTGGCCTTGCTAAATAAAAAGAAATCAGCATTCAAAAGCCTGTTTCTTAAGTGGGAATCATTCTGATTAGTGAAGGGTGATTATACTCATTAATTATTTTATAACCATAATAACCATACTCATCAAAAATATCCTCCATAGGTTCCTTTTCATTGATAATACTTTTAAATCTCTTATTGTCTTCCATATTTAAATTGTTGATACACCTACTTCCTTTAACATATCAACATACACCTTCCCAGAGTAACTTCTTAAGAATTTGGTATACCTGGATTTAATGTTTACCAGAAACAAATTTAGTTGGATAGGAAAAAGCCAAACATAAACCATAGTTCTACTGAGTAATATCGTTTTGTTTGGCTTTGTTTTGTTTTGTTTTGTTTTTGTTTTTTCGAGACAGGGTTTCTCTGTGTAGCCCTGGCTGTCCTGGAACTCACTCTGTAGACCAGACTGGCCTCAAACTCAGAAATCCACCTGCCTCTGCCTCCCAAGTGCTGGGATTAAAGGCATGCACCACCACTGCCCAGCCAGTAATATGTTTTATAAGAAGAGATGCTCTAAGTAGGTTTCTAATGATCAATATCCAGTGCTTCGAAAAGAGTGATATGGGGCTTGTTAAGGGAAAGATTTTGTTTTATGAAAGACAGCCTATTTGAGGAATCATACAGTTTAAATCTGTACTTAATCCTTCTTCAATAGAGAGGTGAAAATAGGAGCTAGATACATACCCTATTTTAAAAGACATGCCTCTTACCTAATACCAATGCTAAATGCACACTGGCAAAATTACCATAACAGCAACTTGAAACCACTCCAAGCTTCCTAGCTCACAAGAATGCAAAGAAATCCATACTGGTAACTCTAGAAGTTTATGAATATCCAAAGCTAGAGTTCAGAGCATGATGGCTTAACGTCAACTATCAACCAATTCAGTCACTGATGCAATGTAAAATTGCTCTTTCATATTTATAACCATAAGTATTGAAAAGAATACATATTTTGATTTAACAGGTAAAAGCATCATGAGGACTCCACTTGAGATCTTTGAAATCCCCATATACATACAAGACAATTTACAATTTGTACAACACTTGTACATCTAGAACCACAGGAAATTTTCTCAGAACCTCTTAAAAACAAAAGTAAATCAAGCATCATTTCTCCCTCTGATATAGCTGAGATATACTTAGCTTGGCGAATAGATGTAAGTTAGTCAGTATATAAGTAACTAGCACAAGACTCAAGAACCACTACCTAGAATAACTAGATCTTAATAGTTATCTCTGTTATTCTTCCCACTAGCTCACCAAGAATGCAGTTTAGTATATATCACATAACCTCATCCATTCTTGATTCTCTAGAAAATGTTTCCCTCTAATAATGAAAATGGTAATCATATGATTTACAGTTATTACGTATCACTCACTGTTCTCTGACACAGTCTTCAAATACACAATACTTACCAATTGCTATTTACTCAAAGCAGCATTTTGGATTTTCTCAAGGCAAGACAAAAATCAGCTCACTTCAATAGCAATTTAAGAAGCTTCTTATAAGTGTAAGATACAGTATTGAGTATTAATTTTGGCACAACAAATCAAAAGTATTTTGTTCTTTAAAATAGATTTCCTTTCTCATGTAAACAAATATGCTTTGGTAAAATAGTATATAGATGCTAATCTTACTGTATCATTTGGTTTGCTTAACCATCCACCCATACATTCACCCATCCACCCTTTTTTCTATGAAACAAATACCTACTGGTTGCCTCATTTCTGGCAAGACCTCTTTGCTGCTCTCCAGGTCTTGCATTTTGCTTCTTTCTCAGGAGCAGGCTGGTCTGACAATCTTTTATTTCTCTTGAAACCTGGGAGACTAAGGTTCACATGACACTTGACGGGTACCATGGTAGCAGGGGGCCATTCACACTTTCATTCAAAGGACTTTAGATGTCAAGAGCAGGCTTAGCCCACATGGTGTGTGTGTTAAAAGTGTATTCAAATAATTATGCATTTTATTTTGGAGAAAATAACTACAAAGCAATGAAAAGCTCAATAGAAGGGCTTTGTGTATATAATGAGTATTAATTCCACCACTTTTCTTAAAATTGGGTTTGCATATTTTTAAGCTTAGGAATCAACATGTTCACAGTATACAAAGCCAATCTGAGTCACCTGTACAATGACCAGCTAAATAACTTGATTTTAAAGCTAACCACCCACTGCTGCCCTCCTTTAATTTCCACATCAAATGTCATGTTTATAAAGCTACCTACATCCTCACTTGGTATAACAACTGTAGTATGTGTCATCTGCTGCAACCCTGTTTTTACATATGATTGTGCGCATGCATATACGCATGTTTCTCTGTAAATATGTATGTTCCTATACAAATTTAAAAAATATTATTGTTCTTCTATGAAATAGAATTTAATGGTATCTAGGCTGTCCTTGAACTGCTGATCTTGCTGCCTCTACTGTACTACTGGTGCGAATGGATGGGGGACCAAAAATCTTCAGCTGTTCATTAGTAATAAACCATGGAAAATCCACATTTAAATCCATTAGCAGGTGTGCAGAAGAAGTATGAAAGCCTGAAGACTTCTAATAGGGAGACTAAAATAAGATAATCACTAATGTCTAATTTAATAACATTCTAATATTCCTGTACATGCACACATCCATGCATGTGCCCTTAACCCATTATGATCAACAACATGCTAATTAAACATTTCAGCTTGTTTTTTGATTGATTGTCTTATTCTAAGAACTCAGTGTGGATTTACATTTCCTCAGCTAATATTTTTCTGAGCATTCATAATTTTAACATTTTGAGGGTTTTTTTTTAATCCAAATTGATCTGCTGGGTAGGGCAGCATGAGAAATAATAGCTCTCAACAATAGTCTAGCAATGTAGACAATTCCTTTGTCCTTGATAGAAATACATAAAAATATGGTAGGTATTGAGAATAGAAAAATAGGTTTAGTGTTTGACAATGTGACTGAATGATTCCTATTAACACATTCAGTGCCAAACTCACTGAGAGGTTATTGTTATTTATATTTTACATAGAAGAAAACAGACTATAAGAACTTGAAACTTTCTGAAAACAAGGGGCTAAAGGAAGTGAGTTGAGCTGTGAATATGGCTCTGACTCTTGCCCACGTCCTTGTTCAAGAATTATGTCAAGCATCAGTGCACAGATTCTCTGAAAGAACCATAGGCTCTCTTCAGGAAGTCTAAAACATTGTGCAGCTCCATTTTTTTTCTAGGGAGAGGAGCTAGATAACTTATTAGCACCTTAAACAGTTCTAAGATTCCATAAGTTTATGAAGGACCATGTCTTCTTATACTGTCTTTAAATGG
>NC_045030.1:71637614-71640512 GCF_008632895.1 Mastomys coucha | reverse complement strand
ATATATGGAAATAATCACCTGCTGAGACATAATTGAAATCAGATGTCACATAAATGACAGAATTTACAAATAAGCCTCCTCCAGTGAATGGAAGAAGAGATAAAGCTTATAGTTGAATGTCATGTAACCTTGGGATTTATATATTCAGGAAGGCAGGTAACAAAAATGAGAATTAGACTAAGACAGCATTCATGGGTATTCTAATAAAATTTTAATTAATTGATCATATGCATGGGGAGTAGGCCTCCCATTTGCCATCAAGAATGCTTCAGTAGTACAAGATGTCATATAATCAGCTAAGAACCCATTCTATTTATCTGGAAGTCATTCTCTCATTGGCTTTTCATTCTTCAAGATCTTATTCCAAATGCTACATAATGAATAATTAAAGGAAAATTTGAAAGAATAAGAATCCTTCAAAAGGATGTTCTCAAGTCATCTTTATACCACTTAAAATTTAAAGGTAATTATAATGCCCACTGCAGAGAAAGTTGCTACAAATTATTGAAAAAATATGGTTTCTAAATTAAATGGTGATACAAAATCTGAACTACAGAATAGTAAATTAAATGGTGATACAAAATCTGAACTACAGAATAGTAGTAAAATCAGCATAGTTATTTCTAGCTCTAGTACCATAGTATCTTGATTTATGAAGATGTAATTTTAGACACCTATTAGGTAAACCTTTTAAACTTGCACCATTTTGAATTTACAATTGGATTCTCATTGTAATTGACATGAATATCTCCTTAACAGTGAACAAGTATGGTCTTTGTTAGCTTTTATATGTATGTAATTTTATTATTTATAAATATACTCATCTACCTATATAAATTGCATAACAAATCATTTTGTAATTAAAAGTAATAAGATCCACATTTTAAGCACTTTTTTTCATCAATGCAATGTCTTTTAGTGTTCCAAAGTATTATTATGTAAGCCATAAAAATATTGTCATAGGTTTTGATGAACTCTGTTTCAAAAATGAACTGGGGTTTACATACAAAGCCACAGATCTTGCCCCCACCCTGCTTTCCTCCCACTCTTCCCTCTCTCCCTCTCCCCCTTCCCTCACTCCCTCTTCCTCTTTCTTCTCCTGTCTATCTGTCTTTCTCTGACTCTGTCTCTCTCTGTCTGTCTCTGTCTCTCTCTATCTGTCTCTGTCTCTTTGTCTCTGTCTCTGTCTCTCTCTCTCTATGTGTGTTTGTGTGTGTGTGTGTGTGTGTGTGTGTGTGTTTATGTGTGTTGTGAGGCACTGGTCTCAGTCTTTCAGTTATGTTACCCTTTAAAGTGTAATTCCAAGAAATTTCCAAAATAGGCAGCAGCTAGCTATCTATGATTGTCCTTAGTTAGATTCTCAAATGGCACTAAGGTCTAATTCAAATTACAAATGTGAGATGTTTTCTTAAATGGCTGGACTCATGTTTCCAAGAATATAATAAACAAAGAACTAGCATCTATAGATTCAAAGTATGCGAAACAATCAAGTGTCATGATCTACTTATTTTTGAAGCATGTGTTTTGAGGTCAAGGTTCTATCTGCAGACTTGAAAGGCTTTCCAGAATAAGTAATGCGCAGACCAAAGATTGAAAATGTATTGTTAATGAGCCAGTAAACTTGTGAAGTTCTTCCTGTATCAAGATACTTTCATTGCATAAATAGAACCATTGTTATTACAGTCTTGCTACCACTCCCCAGGTCCCACTCAAAAGAAAATGATTACTCCATTTTCTAGATATAGTACAATTTCAACTGTGTATTAATGAATATGAACTATTACATAAATAGTTGACTTTTATCTCCCTTTTAACTAACTGCCTGGATTTGGGAGTAGAGTTCTAAAGCTTTGATTGCATAATTAGTTGCCATAAAAGGCTTTTTAGTAAAACCTCTGATTTGGGTTCTGGATTCTCCACTGTAAAAAGTGACATTGTCAACTTCTAAATTCTTCAAATTTATAGTGATTAAATATAAGAAAATGAATAGGCATTAAAGAGAGAATTTCAAAAACACAGGAGTGGATTAGCAAACTTAAGCAAGCATATTATGATTAATTTTCCTATATTACATACCTATATCACAATTACAACCCAACAAACTGCAGACTCTAAATATGTTAAACATTCAATTGTATTCTCTTGTCCAGCTTCCACTACCAAAAATTCATAGACCTTACTGGAATTCAATGACCATAATCACAGAATATATCAAGCAATATTTGAGATAGCAATTTATACAGTCAGGCGAAATAACCCTATACTAACTCCATTAAATTCCAAGGCTATGATTTATCCATCAAGTGGGTTGAGGCTGAGTGCAATGGCGCCATGATTCTTCATTCTAAGCCTGTACCTCTTGTTGGCAGCTTCAGTCTAAAGGAGAAAAAGCTAGGGAGAGCAATAGCAAAGGTCCCAACTCTCACTACAACCGAAAGCCTTCATGCCCATGATTTTTTTTCAGAAATATTCAATATAATTCCTGATGTTTGTAAACTCCTATAAAATTCTTCTGAGATGACTTATTGGCTTCTCAGGGTCAAATAAAAACTGTTATTTGTGGGGAATAAATCCTTCATGGATACATTAAAATAATCAAGATTTTTTGCATATAGCTTTACATTAGAAGTACCATGTAACCATTAACATAACAATATTAAAAACTATGACATCATGATGGTATGGTAATAAATGAGATAAAAATAAAAACTTACCTACTTTGTGAAGATCTGAATATAAAGAGAGGAATCTTGTGTAATGGTACTACTACCTTCTACAACCTCAACATCATTTTATATCTCTCTTCTAATCTGTCTAATTGGCTACTTGATCCCACTGAATCAATGTTAAAAGTTTATCTCAGAAATGGTCCTAGTTCAAATTGCTAGCATTCTGTTG
>NC_045030.1:71634700-71637454 GCF_008632895.1 Mastomys coucha | reverse complement strand
TCAAGCCCACTTTTAACTTGTAATGAGTTTGAATCATGAAAATGTCATAACCTAGTTCAAGACCTAGCATAGAAGTCATTTGGAAAAGCCTTCTGAAATACCCCAGAAATTCTTAAACATCTTCTCTGCTCCCTCAGAAGATTAAAAACCCTCTTCTCCAACTTTACTATGTATGTTTTTTTCTACCATCTTGTTTTTATATTTCCTGATTTAAACTATCAACAGAGAGACATTGTCAAGTTAGGTTTCTAGTTCCTAACATAATATCTAATACAATAAGCACTTAATAAATGTTTCTTGAATGAATGAAAAACAATAAAGCATAAAAGAAATTTAGGGTTTTATAAAATTATTGTTTAAGGAGTACACAAGTACACATAATTCACGGTAGAAGAGTCCAATGGAAAACTTGACATGTGCCATTACACTTTATGTTTGATCTTGGACAAAATTTTCCATATAATATTCAAAAGGCTATTTTACTCTACACATTTCCAAGATACACTGTAAGCTCAGATTAAAGTCTATACTGTGAACCCATTTCACCTATTAACCTTTAGTGAGAATGGAAATTAATTTCATCTATCTTACCAAGAATCTGAAGGCTACATTTATAAACAACTATAGCTACAGAAAGACCATTTGGATGTCTCAATTTTCAGGAGAACATTATTGTCAATTTCTTGGGCAGGTTTCCATGGAAAGACTGTTAGGACTGTTCTGACAAAAAAAGAAGGAAAAAGAAAAGGAAAAAGAAAAAGAAAGAAAATCATTCGAGTAAGCTTATGTGAAGTCCTGGATGAAGACAAACAAAAAAGATCAAAGAACTGTTGTATTTTCACGACAGTGCCACTTTTGTACCCAGCTCCAGAATTATTACTCATGTGCTATTCCATCTGAACAATGATCACTAAAACTGTATACTGATCTTTTCAATAAAATTGTAATACCTTTAAAATTCCATTATGACCCCCATTTGAAACAGTGAGCTGCCATGATACCTGTATATCATAGGAAGCTGGGTCTTTATGCATTGGTCCATTTCATGTGGCTAAGATACACTTTTTTCCACCAACACATGCATTACTCAAAAACCTTACTTCAGTTCCCCTTCATCCTTAAAGCCATTAGTTACAAAGTATTTTTTCCTACCAATCTTTCATTCTATACTACCTAAGGACATAGATATTCTTATTCACATGTGTATTTTCTGAAGTAGACAGTTCATCACTTTTCAGCATTCCTTTGTACCGTGAGATTTATTCTTCATGAAAAAAGTCAGTGAATCTACCTATTACTTACTAAGTACATTTATAACCTACATATACTAAATTGTGAATTTAATATATTTGAGGCACTACAGCACTTGAGAGAGATATTACTCCCTAAAATTGCTTGTTCTTGGATTCAGATTTTACTAGTCTTTCATATGTGCCTAGATTTATCATAATAATGTTGGGATTTTGGCCACAAAAGTTTTGGTTGTTAGCTGTGCTATTTGGACATACTGCATACTGTTAAAGTTATCCCATCAAAATGACAGAAACTCTGAAACCCTATGAAAGAAAATATGTCCTCTAACAAGTTGTGTCATATGTTACTCATTTAAGATTATGGCAAAAGCACAGCTTCTTAACATATTTATAAATGAAAAACATGTGACTGTAACCTGTTTTCATGAGAAAAACTGCTCTTTTGGTATGTTCAATCCTAGACTTTTGAAATATAAACCCCAGGGAATTTTAAGTTAGGCTGAGTTAAGCTCATTCTATTCATGTTCTATATGTGCTAACAAAGAAGCTATTTTTAGAAAAGTAAGCAATTTGTATACATTACTATACCTACTACTAAATGCCATCAAAGAAATGGAACTCTGCACCTAGATTTCAGGTCTAGTATAGTCAACTATGTTGACCTCGACAGCTGTGTGATTTTAGTCAAATGAAACTTAGTTGCTTTGAGGCTTGGTTTTTCATACATGAAAAGTGAATAATGATAATTTTAGGTCCTGTTAGGAGTAGGTCAAAATGAAGTATTATATTATAAGGAATAAGTGTTGTTACCCATATTATAAACTCAATTTGGTAATCGAAGCATACTCCATTTTTAAAAACATTGGTTAATTAAAGATTATTTGCCTTCATGGTAGTTATAAATACTAAACAGACTTACAGCACTCACAAAAATTTTTATAACTCATCTCTAGAGCCCTTTGTATTTACTCTTTCAGTGGGATCAATGTGGTTATCTACCTGCCAATTTTTCTTATTCTTTAACACAGAATGAAGGCTATCCTTTTTTTATGGCTATCTCAGAAAGTACTGAACTAGTCAATGTATCCAGTGATAACAGGATGATTTGGAACACACATTATAAAGGCTTATCATGTCACTGTATACTGAACCTGTCCAAATATTTTCTTAGATATAACATGAAAATAGATATTCTCTGTCCTCCATTATTTTAGTGAGTGTTAACAAAATAATTACAAGGCTTTGATGGCTCCACAGCTTATTTCTTTTGGATGAAATGCACTATATACCTATTATTAAAAAGTTGAAATATAATAATTCACTAGGCTTAATTTCAAATTATAACCAAAATATAATCAGTTTGCTCATATTTACCTAGTTTCAGTAACTCCTAGATTATTGTAGTGAGGAGAATAAAGGGCTACATGCACCCATTCTGTCCCCATGTGGATAACCTTGGAAAACTGGAAGGGACTAGCTAAACTTACTATATAAACAAAAT
>NC_045030.1:71630071-71634690 GCF_008632895.1 Mastomys coucha | reverse complement strand
ATAACTCATTGAAATCATGCTTTGTGACTATATCACATATTCCCTCATAGAAATATTTGCTTTCAGTTGTCTCATAAAAATCACTAAACTGAATAAACTGTTATGTGTAAAATTTTATCATTAGTAATGGTGATCACTTACATTTGTATAACACACTTGAAGTTATATTAGAGAATTTTGGCTTACTTTCAATCACACACACAAATACTAGTAATGACAACAGATTTAAAAACAAAGAACACCAGGAATAATGTATGGAAAGCAGCAGTACTTTAACTTTGAAAAATGAAAGGCTGATATGGCTGTTTCTCAAGAGGCTGGTGGCCATATTCCAAAGAAAATGTTGCATATGAAAAAACAGTGGGACTTGGAGAAACAAGAAACAGAAAAATCAGGAAACCAAAATGGTGTTAATGCCAATGTTTCTACATACCACTGTTTGATTAGTTCTAATGGGCAAATGAAGGAAGAAATGAATGAACAACAGGCATACACACTTTTTCTTGGCAAGAGCTTTGAAACATCTCACAAAGGAAAAGTTGCAGTTCAGAAAAGAAAAACTGGTGTTCTTTCTTCTAAGGGAGTGGAGAACAAACACAGGTGACTCAGAACTTCCTGAAGGAATTGCAAAATACATCATAAATAGATTTACATCACTTTTCTCCTTCTCTTTCCTCCTCCCACCCCTTCCCATGTCCTTTACTCACAAATTGATAGTTTCTTTTGCTTTGATTATTATTGCTACATATATCCATATGTGTGTATGTGTATGAACAAATATATAATACAACCTACTGTGTTTATTTTTTTGGTGGTATATATATATGTATATGTAAATATACATATATATATATATGATATCAAGGATTGCCATATTATATTGGACAATCAATAAGAAGGCTTATTTGGGCTTTTTAGAGTTTCCTGATTACCCATTAAGTCAAAGAAAGTGAAGTATCTAGTAGATAATTGCATTGTGACTGATTGCCACACTGCCTATACATTCAAGATAAATATTATTGTTGTTGTTTTTCTTATTGTTTTTAGCCCTATCTCCTCCAAATCTTTAGTTGTAGACAAACATATCTTTCCCCATAATATGTTTCGTATTTTTTATTATCTCCCAGTCTTGTATATGTCATTACCTCTATCTATTAATGATATGCATGTATATTATATGACATCTAGATTTGTAATTTGATTTAGCATTCAAGACAAAATTCAAAATCTCTCAATCACTCTCTGTGAAACTTTGCCTAGATATTCTTATATACCAATGCCTTATAAAGCAATCCAATTATTTTAGGAATTGTGTTAGCCTTCTCACCTCAGAACTCCTTTCCTCATTACTGAAAGACAGTAATACTAAATGCCTCCTCTCCATGCGTCAATGTCCTCCCAAGAGAAGCAGACTATTCTTTACTATCTTATTCAGGTGCTCTGCTGGACTGGCTTCATTTAGCTTCAGCAAACACTAAAACTAGGCAAAACATGAAATGATGTGTTTGGGGAAATGACTGTGAATACCACTAAGAATGAACAAGTTAGAATGTTTTATCCAAAAACATAAAAAAGCAAGCAAACATGTATGAGGACAGAACATTGTTTTATGTGCATCTGTGCACACATGTTAATGTTGAAAACTTTCACACATCTTGAATGTGTAAGGTTATATAGAGTGCCTCTATTCTTCTAAGATTTATATTAGGCCACTTATAGCTGAGGTTCAATCCTCATTTACTTCCCTAAGAATATACAATAGTCATGTCATACAATCCAGTGAAAACACAGAATGTGTATTGCAGACATATCTAAACCATCGTTGGCAAGATGCCAGCATTCTCAATAATATTCACAGAAGGAATAAAAGTTTACCATTAATATCATGGTAACTAAAAATAAATATTCTTACAATGTAGAAAAGAAGAGGCAGAATCATAAATGTAAACAAAATTTTACAGCTAGGTGACAAAACTATACAGTCATTAAAATATATCAATCCAATTAAACTTTTGTCCAAAGCTCTGAGTTGTTAACCAATTGGAGCTTTCAGTAACCTTAAATAACAGTGAACAGAAATGTGTGAAGCAAATTAGGATGATGTTACTCTCTGTTAGTGCTATGCTCTCAAATGCTATTTGAGACACTTAGTATAAGATACTGGTTCTCTCATTTGTAAACAACTCCAATAAGAAATTGAAATTGCAACAAAATACAAAGCTATCTACATGAGCACGTTTTCATCATAATGCAAAATGTAAAATAATAAGTAAAATATAATAAAAGTAAATATATATAACAGAATCATATATAAATAATCTATTTATTAACACTTTAATTTTTAAGAAAACATAATTTTCAATCAACTTTCAGTTCCCACTGGGTATAAATTAAGCTTTTACTGTTTTAAATGCATTTTCTAGAAAATTCTGTACTCAACTATATAGTACATGACTCTTCTTTGGGGGCATAAAATGTTAATAAATTTTTAACATGGTATTTTTATTATTTGTATAAATGTTAAGCCCCAATTGGACATCTGAACTTTTGGCATAAAGTTGGTTGTACATTTGGTCTTTTTAATGTAGTGTAGAAATTTTAAGAAGTGAAGAAAGGCTTTATGAAACAGAAATAAAAATTTCTCCAATAATTATAAACCTAAATAAACATGGACACACATGCATATCAGGTTTTTAAAAAATTAAATTTGTGAGTATGTAAAGATTATCATATCTGATTATGTGTGTATGTCTGAGTTTGAGTGGTATGAGTAGTATCATTTAATTTTCCATGGTCCTTAACTAGATTAAATAAACTTCACTAATGCATGTCAGCTCCTGTCACTAAAGCCAGGGAAAGAACTGCAAATGTTTAGAGAAATACTGAAATAGCTCTGTAGATAAGAGTTCAGAGTAATAATTCAAATACTGCAACCCATCAAAGATAGCTGTACTGACTAGGGATCCAGAACCCAGTGACTGAAATTCTTGGAGCCCTGAGCTGGAGCTGAATTCTAATGCTAAGAGCTTTTGATAAGTCCATCCAGATTTAATAGGGTAAATTTTCAGACTTCATCAGTTTTAGCCACATAAATTCCATTAGGTTCAAAGTTCCATAATGCTCTACCCTGTCTATATTTATGTGCACATTCTAATCTACAGCCTTCTAAGTTCTCCGTTGGGCTCTCTAAGGTCTCAATATCTTTCTGCCTGAATTTGTTTCACATTGTCCCTCAAATCTGTCTATTCCCTTGATTTTAGGGCCCTAAACTTCACTTTATCCATTTGAAATCCGTTGAGACATCTATTTTAAAATACACACCCTCTTCACTGGTCTTCTATTAGGACTTTATTACAGCTGACCGATTTTCTAGACAAAGCTCAACCAGAGTCAACTTGAACCATCACTGAGGCTGCATGCACATGGCTGCTCCTTGAACAATCATATCCAGAGATGATGCCAGCTTACTCAGAAAATGTACCTCTTGTTCAGTGTGTTGTAGCACTGAGGAAAAACCATGAAGTTATTTCTGTGTCTGTGTCAGCTATTTTGTGAATTATAAGAGTTAGGTTTACAATAGAATGGATACCGCTGGATGGGTGACCTATCACTCTGTTAATGACTTATGGAACAGCCTAGCAGACTGCTTTATAGAGCAGTACTACTTGCAGGTCAGTCCTGAGTGGTGCCGCTGCAATGTAAGGAGAGAACAGTATTAGATACTAAGACAAAGGGAGGTTCAAAGGATATTTAAATTCCATATTATTGTTCTCTTCTTTCAAAGTATATTCATGTTTAGTTCTTTTATATTAAAACTTAATATTAAGATGTGCTGAAGAAATAAGATTCCTTAATGACTACATAAGAATAGAACAGAGTAAGACAGGCAGAAAAAAATACAATTAAGTAGAGCTGAAGACATATTTTCTACCAAACACGACTCCCTTTGTACCAGAGAGGAAAAGTCAAGTCACAGTGTGAAGAGACTTAGACATGGAATTAAGAACACTGGACTTTTTCTGATACTAATGATAATGTATTGAAGAATCAAAAGAAGGGACTGACTTGCATAAAGAGAGGACTGTTTGAAAGAGAAGTGAGATAGGAGGGAGGGGTTCTTTTAGGAAAGGTTCTAGCAATCCACAGACAAAGGCATTGGTTGTAGAGAAGTGGAGACAGATCAGAGATATATGTAGGTCTTGAGGTCATGAGGTCTTGACAAGACTTCATGAATAATAATACAAAACCAAAATGACCTCAATATGAGACAATATCAAAACAGGTCCACAAAATGAAATCATATGCCCTAAGTCTCTCTTTCCTTGTGTTTGTACCAGTCATCAAAGTCATCATCAACATATCTACTGGGAATGAAGAAAAGATGAAAAGCTAAAGTATGGTATATGAGCTTATTGGCTCAGGCTTCAGTAATTTAGCCTGCAATGACTCGGAATGTCTAACAACTCAATTAACTTATAACTCTTCAATGATTAAGAATGTTAAACTGTTTTCCCCCTTTGATTTTTCAAGCTTCTAGTGACCAGTTACAGAAATCTAACCCAAAGGTTGAGGCTTCTTAGAAATTATGTTCTTCACAGGGCCGAGGTCCTCTCCTCCTA